>NC_090031.1:31879215-32119215 GCF_037176765.1 Anolis sagrei
CTAATACGCCAACTTCACGAAAAGACCACACTCAAAGTAAGATGCAACCCACTGGGCCACCTCACTGAGGCTGTTGAAACATGCAAGGGTGTCAAGCAAGGCTGCATTCTGGCCCCCTTGCTGTTCAATTTCTATATAAACTCCATAGTGGACCAGCTTCAAAACATGGACTTCCACCCCCCAAAGCTGGCGGGAAGACACATCTCCATCCTGCTTTATGCAGATGATGCTGCTGTACTCTCTAGAACACCCATTGGGCTCAAAAGAGCTTTGAGAGCATTAATACAACATTGCAACACAGAGCAGCTCCAACTCAATTACAATAAAACCAAAATCATGGCTTTCGCTAATAGGCCCAGGACTTACCCTTGGAGCATAGATGGACATAAAATTGAACAAGTTACATCCTTCAAATATCTAGGTGTAGTTTTCCAATCTAATGGTAGCAGAAGAGCTCATGGGGAGCAAGTATCCAACACCGCGCAGGGGAGCTCAATTGCCATTCTTAAATATCTCAGGACAAGAGGGGGCCACTTCACACCGGCAGCGCTCAAGCTGTTTGAAGCCAAGTCATTAGCCCAACTCTTGTATGGTGCTCAGTTGGGCCCCTTCCCCAGTTTTGCCCCATTAGAGGTGGTTCAGTCCAAGTTTCTGAGATCGGCCTTGCAGGTACCTAAATGCGTTTCTAATGCCACCCTGCGACTAGAGACGGGTTTTATGAGAGTGGAGGCCAGGGTGTGGGTGGCCATACTTAACCTCTGGCTCAGACTGTCCCGTGTACCCCTTGGCCTTGCCCCACTAACCATGGAGGATGACTTCCAATCCACATGGAAGCAGGCGGTAGCATCCAAAATCTCCTCATTGGGATTTTCTCCAGATCTACTACTAGCTATGGATTACAATCAAGCCAAAGCACTTATTAAACAACGTATCACAGACACAGAGCGCCAACTAGATCTGGCCTCGGCTCCAAGCTTCCTTATCAGTGAAGACAGCAGATACCTTGCCTCCCCTATGGCATATTTAACATACCTAGAGGTTCCTATTCATCGAAGGGCTTTCACCCTGGCCCGATGCCATGCTCTCCCATCAGCTGTACTTGAAGGCCGCTACCGGAAGATCCCTTTCCCAGAGAGGCTCTGCCCCTGTGACTCGGGTCACGTAGAAACAATAGAACATGTGCTCCTTCAGTGCCCGTTCTACAGGGATATCCGTGCCAGGCTTATCTTACCTCTCATAGACAAGCACCCAGGCCATTCGGGACAATTTTATACCTCCCTGCTACTTGCAGATGCTAATTCAGCTACAACCTACAGTGTTGCGAGGTTCTGTGCAGCAGCATGCAGAGTCCGCCAGGGAATGACTAGTTCCAAAAGTCAACTGTGTGTCCGGTGATCTTCTTCCCTGAATCTGCAATTTGGTGATGGATCTGGGCATTGTATGGTTTTTACCTTGTTTCCCCTTCCCTTCTGCTCCCTCACCCATATTGTGTTTTTAGTAGTTATATTTATATTTTTAATGTACCAAGCATGCCAGGTTTGTCTGGAAATGTGACACTATTTCCTGTGCTGGTCAATGACCGAAATAAATATTTTGATTTGATTTGAATATTACTATATTGTACTATACCACTTTACTATATTATTAGTAATATTACGTGTAATATGAAAGTATTATAATATTATGATCAATATTATATGTGTATACAATATATTATATTATTAGCATAGCACAATATTCGTATTATATATTACTATATTACACTATATCACTATACTGTATATATTTTCACTAACTATACTTTAGAAATACCCCACCAGTTTTGCAATGAGTTTTAATGGATCACACAACCCTATGATATAGAACTGCATAGGGAACCTCTTGCCCGCCAGGCGTTTTGGACCACCCAGCCCATCATCCCCTTTCCCTCCCAGCATGATGGTCTCACCGGTCCTTCCCTCCAGAGCCTCCTTGTCCTTCCACTTGGCCATCTCCTCCTCCGTCACTTCCTCCCGCGCCATGCTGCTCAGCTCGTACGCATCGATCTTGTGCAACCGGGGCAGGAGATCCTGGACCCAGTCGTAGCGAATGGGGCAGACGGTCCGCACGTAAATCCTGGAGGTCACCAGGACGTCGTGGAAGAGGATCCATTCCAACTGGGCTTCCTGATCGTGCAGCTTCAAATAATGCAATAATAACAAAACACATACAGAGAGAAGTAATTTGTGAGCAGAGCAGGACATCAACACTGTGCTGTCGCACGCTGGGCCTGAAATAATGTCTGTTTACAGAACATGCTTTCTGTATGCCCAACGGGATGCCGGGGTGCCTCAGCTGAAGGGCCCTTTAGATTTCCCAACACAAAGTTCTATTGAGGCTCAAGATAAGTTCAACAAAGTTCTTTATTTGGGCTTAAATCTTCAAACAAATGAATTAAACGCTTTATAACCTTGGGAAACCGGTAGCTTCCTCAATCTGCCAACAAGGGGCAGGCAACTGGTGGTAAACTGTTCCTTTCTTCCTTAGGGAAATCTTTTGACCCCTCCCTGGGCAATCATAGAATCATAGAATCATAGAATCAAAGAGTTGGAAGAGACCTCATGGGCCATCCAGTCCAACCCCCTGCCAAGAAGCAGGAATATTGCATTCAAATCACCCCCGACAGATGGCCATCCAGCCTCTGCTTAAAAGCTTCCGAAGAAGGAGCCTCCACCACACTCCGGGGCAGAGAGTTCCACTGCTGAACGGCTCTCACAGTCAGGAAGTTCTTCCTCATGTTCAGGTGGAATCTCCTCTCTTGTAGTTTGAAGCCATTGTTCCGCGTCCTAGTCTCCAAGGAAGCAGAAAACAAGCTTGCTCCCTCCTCCCTGTGGCTTCCTCTCACATATTTATACATGGCTATCATATCTCCTCTCAGCCTTCTCTCTTTACCTTGCTGGCGTGAGGCCCCTACTCCCAGCTCCAAGCTGCTTTATGGATAGCCCGAGTGGTCCCTTACCAGGCAAGGTTTCTGTAGATCTGCCAAGCTGAAAATTGTCCTTTAGTTTTCTCCACGAAGGCTGTAGGAACTGTCCTGTTGCCCCCAGCAAAGGCTGTGGAACTGTTTCTTTAGTCCCCAGCAGAGCTGTGGATCTATTCCTTTAACCCACAGCAAAAGCTGTGAGATCTATTTCTTTACTCCCCAGCAGAGCTGTGAGAAGTGAAGCCTTTGTGCAGGTGGGAGAGAGAAACCTGCACGTCCTGCTGTTAGGCTCCAAACAGTGAGACTGAACAAAGTCCTCCTTTCCCTCCAAACAGTGAGACTGAACAAAGTCCTCCTTTCCCTCCAAAACCCTGGGAAAAGGAACAGATCTAAAGATTCTAATGATGATTGCCAAGTTGTTGGCCCTATGGTTGCAACATGAGGGAAGCTACCTTATTGCAAAATGCATGGCTTCATACAAACTAGCAGTGCAAGAAAAGGAATTCAAATCTCCTGGCACTACCGTGCCAGCACAAACACAAAGAAAGGTTCAGTGGTAGGGGAGGTTGCAGGGCTTCTTATTTATTTTATTGTATGTATTTCTATTGCTCTATTTCAACCCCAAAAGGGACTCAGAGTGGCCTCCAAAGTGACAATTCAGTTGACAATTCAAATCATTCAAAACTAACAGGATTGCATGCAATTAACATTCAGAAAGCCCTCGGGATTCTGGATTATGTGATTTTAATGTTTCTATTAATATGTTTTTAACTCCATGTTTTAAATGTCTAGTTGATGTTTGTTTCTTTATTTAATACTAGCCATCCCCTGCCATGTCTGTGTATATATGTTTTTGTGTGTATATATATTTGTGTATATGTGGTTTTGCGCATGCGTTATAATGTATTTTTTAATTTTTTGGCTTTTTAAGTCTCTTCTGCTGTATTTTTCAGTGTTTTTATGAGTGATAGTCACTCATTGGCCTGATAGGTGTATTGTGTCCAAATTTGGTGTCAATTCAGTGGTTTTTAAATTATGTTAATCCCACAAACAAACATTACATTTTTATTTATATAGATGGTTTAATACAGCGTTTCTCAACTGATGGGTGTCGTGAGGGGGGTGTCAGAGGGGTCAACAAAAACCATCGGAAAACACAATATTTTCTTTTGGTCACGTTGGTTCTGGGGTGGGAAGTTTGGCCCAATTCTATCGTTGGTTGGGTTCAGAATGCTCTTTGATTGTAGGTGAACTATAGATCCCAACAACTACAACTCCCAAATCTCAAGGCCTGTTTTCCCCAAACTCCACCAGTGTTTACATTTTGGTGTATTGAGTATTCATACCAAGTTTGCTCCAGATCCATCACTGTTTGAGTTCACGGTGCTCTCTGGATGGAGGTGAACTACAACTCCCAAACTTAAGGCCAATGCCCACCAAACTCTTCCAGTATTTTCTGTTGCACATTGGAGTTCTGTGGGCCAGATTCTATTGTTGGTGGGGTTCAGAATGCTTTTTGATTGTAGGTGAACTATAAATCCCAGCAACTACAACTCCGAAATGTCAAGATCTATTTTCCCCAAACTCGACCAGTGTTCATATTTAAGCATATTGCATATCCATGCCAAATTTGGTCCAGATTCATCATTGTTTGAGTCCACAGTGCTCTCTGGATGTAGGTGAACTACAACTCCAAAACTCAAGGTCAGTGGCCACTAAACCCTTCCAGTATTTTTTGTTGGTCGAGGGAGTTCTGTGTGCCAAGTTTGGTTCAATCATTGGTGGGGTTCAGAATGCTCTTTGATTGTAGGTGAACTATAAATCCCAGCAACTACAACTCCCAAATGACAAAATCATAATTTTTTGAGTGAAGGTCACTCCTTGCATTGTGAGACGTTTCGTTGCCAAATTTGGTGTGATTTCGTTCATTGGTTCTTTTGTTTTTAAGGTACTCATTATGCACAGAGCATTTATATTATTTATTTATATTATTTATTTAATTATTTATATTTATTATTATGCATTGGAGCATTGCAGCACACCCAAATACCTGGGAGTCACTCTGGAGCATGCTCTGACTTACAAGAAGCCCTGCCTGAACATCAAGCAAAAAGTGGGTGCCAGAAACAATATCATACGAAAGCTGACTGGCACAACCTGGGGAGCACAACCAGACACAGTGAAGACATCTGCCCTTGCGCTGTGATACTCTGCTGCTGAGTATGCATGCCCAGTGTGGAACACATCTCACCACGCTCAAACAGTGGATGTGACTCTTAATAAGACATGTCGTATTATCACGGGGTGTCTGCGCCCTACACCACGGGAGAAATTACACTGTCTAGCTGGTATTGCACCACCTGACATCCGCCGGGAAGAAGCAGCCAATAGTGAAAGGACCAAGGCAGAGACATCTCCAGCTCATCCCCTGTTTGGGTATCAGCCAGCACGTCAATGACTTAAATCTAGACATAGTTTTCTAAGATCTACAGAGACACTCGCTGGAACACCTCAGCAAGCGAGAGTCCAAAAGTGGCAGGCTCAAACCCAGAACCTCAATCCGTGGGTGATACCAAATGAGAGACTCCTCCCTGGACACAAAGAAGACGGGCGGCTTGGAAGGCGCTGAACAGACTGCACTCTGGCACCACGAGATGCAGAGCCAACCTTCAGAAATGGGGCCACAAAGTGGAATCCACGACATGCGAGTGTGGAGAAGAGCAAACCACTGACCACCTGCTGCAATGCAACCTGAGCCCTGCCACATGATGCACCAGGGAGGACCTCCTTGTGGCAACACCAGAGGCACTCCAAGTGACCAGATACTGGTCAAAGGACATCTAATCAACTACCAAACTCACAAATTTTGTATTTTTCTGGGGTTTTTTGCTTTGTTCTGTTAGAAATGTAATATAATCGACTGGTTGCACTGATAAATAAATTTATATATAGATAGATATATATTGTATTATATTACATTATGTTATATTATTGTATGTATATATACTTTGTAAGCCACTCTGAGTCCCCTTCGGGATGAGAAGGGCGGCATATAAATGGTTGGTGGAGTTCAGAATGCTCTTTGATTGTTGGTGAACTATAAATCCCAGCAACTACAACTCCCAAATGACAAAATCAATTCCTCCCCAACCCCACCAGTATTTAAATTTGGACATATTGGGTATTTGTGCCAAATTTGGTCCATTGAATGAAAATACATCCTGCATATCAGATGTTTACATTGCGATTCATAGCAGGAGTAAAATAACAGTTATGAAGGAGCAATGAAAATAATGTTATGGTTGGGGGTCACCACCACATGAGGAACTGTATTCAGGGGTCTCGGCATTAGGAAGCCCCAAGGGTTCGATGCAAAAGAAACAACAGGAGGAAGGGGCTTACAGCGGACGAAGGGTGGATGTAGACGGTGCTGCCGTGGCCGTCCATAGTGCAGAACGACTTGCCGACGGATCTAAAAATAAGGTGCAAAACAGAGAAGATGCTCGGAGAGCAGCTGGCGAATGCTGCGCCCAGGCACATCCCGCACTGGAAAATGTAACCATGCCATCTGTCAGAGACACGCTTTGCGCTCAGTTGCCTCTGTCAAGCTTCAGGGACCCCGTTTCCCACAAAGACTGGGGCACTTCTTTCAGTCCGGTGACCGGAGAGGACAAAGTGGGACCCAAAACACCAGTCAGTTGCCACTGAGGGGTCACCATCAGAAAACACAGTATTTTCTATTCGTCATAGGGGTTCTGTGTGGGAAGTAAGGCCCAATTCTGTCATTGGTGGGGTTTGGAATGCTCTTGGATTGTAGGTGAACTATAAATTCCAGCAAAGACAACTCCCAAATGTCAAGGTCTATTTTCCCCAACCTTAACCAGTGTTCACATTTGGGCATATTGAATATTCGTGCCAAGTTTGGTCCAGATCCATCATTGTTTCAGTCCACTGGATGTAGGTGAACTACAACTCCCAAACTCACCAAGCCCTTCCAGTATTGGTCATGGGAGTTCTGCATGACAAGATTGGTTCCATCATTGGTGGGATTCAGAATCCTCTTGGATTATAAATGAACTATAAATCCCAGCAACCACAACTCCCAAATGTCAAGGTCTATTTTCCCCAAACTCCACCAGTGTTCACATTTGGGCATGTTGATTATTTGTGCCAAGTGTGGTCCAGATTCATCATTGTTTGAGTCCACAGGGCTCTCTGGATGTAGGTGAACTACAACTCCCAAACTCAAGGTCAATGGCCACCAAACCCTTCCAGTATTTTCTGTTCGCTGTGGGAGTTCTGTCTGCCAAGTTTGATTCAATTCCATCGTTGGTAGAGTTCAGAATGCTCTTGGATTGTAGGTGAACTATAAATCCCAGCAATTACAACTCCCAAATGTCAAGGTCTATTTTCCCCAACCTTCACCAATGTTCACATTTGTGCACATTGAATATTTGTGCCAAATTTGGTCCAGATCCATCATTGTTTGAGTCCACAGGGCTCTCTGGATGTAGGTGAACTACAACTCCCAAACTCAAGGTCAATGCCCACCAAACCCTTCCAGTATTTTCTGTTGGTTGTGGGAGTTCTGTTTGCCAAGTTTGGTTCAATTCTATCGTTGCTGGGGTTCAGAATGCTCTTGGATTGTAGGTGAACTATAAATCCCAGCAACTACAACTCCTAAACATAACAGTAGCAACGAAAATAATTTTATGGTTGGGGGTCACCACAGCATGAGGAATTGTGTTAAGGGGTTGCAGCATTATGAAGGTTGACAACCACTGATAAGCAGTGTACCTGTATGCTGAATACATGAAGTTTGTAAGTTATTTTTAACGAAGATTACTTATTTTCTGTCTGTTGAGAGCATGATTTAAAACCAAATATATTTTATGCACGAGCAGATATTTTTGGGCAACTGAAATATCACTTCTGAAAATCTGCTATTTATTTTGTGCGTTGTTCCGAAGAGATAGCCAGGTATATCAGTCTAACAACTGAGAAACCTAATTGCTTTGCATGAATATTAGTGGATATTTACCACCAAGGAGAAGATTCACTCAATATTTGTTCCTAATAGTTCAAAGAGATAACCAGGTATATCAGTTTAACAACCGAGAAACCTAATCGCCTTGCATGAATATTAGTGGATATTGCACCATCTTACCTCCTTGCGACGTTGGCGAAGTATCCTGCGCACAAGCATCTCCGCAATATTTCATTCCTGGAGCCGTCAAAACGCTCTCTTGGAAAGTCCGGCCGCTAGAGAGCCAAAAAGGAGAGAAACGGATAAAGTACACTCAAATGAAGATGTGTTGAGAGTAAAGGGAAAACCTTTTGCCTCCTTTTTGTGGTCCCAGTGGTAGTCGGCACACTGGGTGCAGTGCCTCAAGACCTTGGCCTGCACTTAAAAACAATCGTCACTGACAAAATCACCATCTATCAGCTGCAAAAGCCACCCTACTCGGATCTGCATGCATCATTCACCGATACATCATACAGTCCTAGACAAGTGTCCGACATGTGATCCAATAAAACAGCCAGCAGAGTGACCTTGCTTGCTTTGTATTCATCTTGTTGTGTATCAAATAATAATAATAATAATAATAATAATAATAATAATAATAAATAACCTGCCTCTCAGCCTTCTTTTCCCACCAGGGAATTCCCATTCTCTGTTATAGCCATGTTCATTCTTGCTTTGAAGGGAAGCAAGGCAGTGATTTACCTGCTTCAGTTTGCTGGTGATTTCTCGAAGCTGCTCCTCCACGCTGAACGCAAGCTTCACCGCTCTCCAATGAATCCAGTTCTCTTGGCACCAAGCTGACGGAGATTTGCTGCACAAATTGTTATTAATATTATCATTATGATGATTATGCTTATCATGAGTGCTGGAAGAAGCAAAGGCCACCAGCATTGAAGCGATATTATTATTATTATTATTATTATTATTAATATTATTATGATTATTATTATGATTATTATTATTATCATCATCATGAGTGCTGGAAGAAGCAAAGGCCACCAGCATTGAAGCAATATTATTATTACTAATACTATTATCATCATCATTATTATCATGAGTGCTGGAAGAAGGTAAGGCCACCAGCATTGAAGCGATAATATTATTAATAATATATTATTATCATTATTATCATCATCATCATCATCATCATCATGAGTGCTGGATTAAGCAAAAGGCTGCCAGCATTGAATTGATATTATTATTATTATTATTATTATTATTATTATTATTGTCATGAGTGCTGGAAGAAGCAAAGGCCACTAGCATTGAAGCAATATTATTATTATTATTAATATTATTATCATCATCATCATTATTATCATGAGTGCTGGAAGAAGCTAAGGCCACAGCATTGAAGCAATATTATTATTATTAATATATTATTATTATCATTATCATCATCATCATCATCATGAGTGCTGGAAGAAGCAAAGGCCACCAGCATTGAAGCAATATTATTACTATTATTATTATCATCATCATCATCATCATCATCATCATCATCATGAGTGCTGGAATAAGCAAAGGCCACCAGCATTGAATTGATATTATTATTATTAATATTATATTATAGTCATTATTATCATGAGTGCTGGAAGAAGCAAAGGTCACCAGCATTGAACCGATATTATTGTTATTGTTATTATTATTATTATTATTATTATTAATCATTATTATTATTATTATTATCATCATGATTGCTGGAAGAAGCAAAGGCCACCAGCATTGAATTGATATTATTATTATTAATATATTATTATTATTATTATTATTATTATCATGAGTGCTGGAAGAAGCAAAGGCCACCAGCATTGAAGCGATATTATTATTATTAATATTATATTATTATCATTATTATCATGAGTGCTGGAAGAAGCTAAGGCCACCAGCATTGAATTGATATTATTATTAATAATATTATATTATTGCCATTATTATCATGAGTGCTGGAAGAAGCAAAGGTCACCAGCATTGAACCAATATTATTGTTGTTGTTGTTGTTATTATTATTATTATTATTATTATTATCTTAATCATTATTATTATCATTATCATGATTGCTGGAAGAAGCAAAGGCCACCAGCATTGAAGCGATATTATTATTATTAATTTTATTATTATCATCATCATCATCATCATTCTTATTATTATTATCATTATTATTTTCATGAGTGCTGGAAGAAGCTAAGGCCACCAGCATTGAAGCATTATTATTATTATTATTATTATTATTATCATTATCATTATTATCATGAGTGCTGGAAGAAGCATAGGCCACCAGCACTGAAGCGATGCTCTACGCTATCAACTCAGCTGGACTGAAGGCAAAGACAACTGTCTGCCAAAGCAGTTACTCTACTCCCTACTCAAGAATGGGAAACGTAATGTTGGTGGACAGACAGGAAAAGAGACTGAAATATGGGCTTAAATCCAACCTTAAAGCTGTGGTATAGACACCAAGAATTGGGAGGCCCTGGCCCTTGAGCACTCTAACTGGAAGTCAGCTGTGACCAGCAGTGCTGCGGAAGGCAGTGACAACGCGGCCTCCTTGGCTTGGAAATGGAGAAAAAGCATTTTCCCAGAGCCAGAGACAAGAACCATTCCAGAAGCCAGAAATGAAAGAAGAAGCCTTTGCCTTTGTATTATAATATAATACTAATAATACAGTATAATAATTATATATTTTATAGTACATGTAATATTACTAATAATATTACAGTATAGTGTATGTGATAATAAGGCATTGAACGTTTACCTATGCCTGCTGTAAATGCTGTTATGCACTCTGAGTCCCCTTGGGGAAAAAGGCAAAATATAAACAAGGGGTATTATTATTATTATTATTATTATTATTATTATTATTATTATAAACATTCAAACCCAATGACACTAAGATTAAAATGCATGTGTGTTTTGTACAACCGACCAAATTCTCAAGAGGGTTAAGAGCATTTAAAATTCATTTTTTGAAAAATGGGTTTATTTGGCACCTTGATTTGCATTGTTCGAAGATGTTCAGGAGAGTGGCAAAGTCATTGCAGCCTCCCACTTGCGACATCAGCTCTCGGTGCCGGAGTTCGGCTTCCTTTTGCCTTTCGAGGTCACCTAAGAATACACCAATTTTGAGACTCAAAAATGGGGCGCCAAAACAATGGAGTTTCCAAAAGGATTAAAACATGCGTCTGGTTCAAATATTTTTAAATACACATATAATATTGATAATGCTATTATAATGTAATGCAATATAATACTAATAAATAATACAATATAATAATTATATTTTATATCACATGTATAGTACAATATAGGAACATATAATACTAATACAATACAATATAGTAATATATAATAATAATAGTATTGTGCTGTGCTAATAATATATTATTTTGTATACACATATATTGATCATAATATTGTACTACAATATAATACGAATAATACAGTATAATAATTATATATTTTATAGTACATGTAATATTACTAATAATATTACAGTATAGTGGTATAGTACAATATAGTAATATATAATAATAATATTGTGTTGTGCTAATAATATATTATTTTGTATACACATATAATATTGATGATAATATTGTATTACAATATAATACTAATAATACAGTATAATAATTATATATTTTATAGTACATGTAATATTACTAATAATATTACAGTATAGCGGTATAGTACAATATAGTAATATATAATAATAATATTGTGCTGTACTAATAATATATTATATTGTATACACATATCGTATTGATCATAATATTGTATTACAATATAATACGAATAATACAGTATAATAATTATATATTTTATAGTGCATGTAATATTACTAATAATATTACAGTATAGTGGTGTAGTACAATATAGTAATATATAATACTAATATGGTGCTGTGCTATTAGTAATATTGATAATAATATTATTATATAATGCAATATATTACTAATAATACAATATAATAATTACATATTGTATATTACATGTAGCATTATTGGAGTATAGTGGCATAGTGCAATATATAGTATTATATATTACTATATTGCACAATATAGTGCAATATAGTAATATATAATACTAATATTGTAATACAATATAATAATACAATATAATAATTATATATTTTATGAAAGGAGGAAGGGAAAGAAGGAATGACGGAAGGAGGGATTGACAAGAGGGAGGAAAGAAGGAGGGAAGGAAGAGATGAAGGAAGGAAGGGAAGAGAAATCTACCCAAAGTGTGGTCAGTTCTGCCCAATGTGTCTTCAGCTTGTTTCCCATTCTTTGGGAGAATCAATCAGGGTGCTTCCCCAGCAACAGAAAAGCCAAGCAAGGCTCCCCCCCCCCCCCCAATTACCTGGTCGGATGAAGACTTTCTCCACCGACAACATGGCTGCAATGGGGAGCAGCAGGTCTTCACAGCCGAAAGAGGCTGCCTTGAGGACGGCGCAGGTCAGGTTGGGCGGGAGGGGAAACTGCACCATGAGCTCGCCCAGCGGGGTCACGTGGCCCCTCCTAAATGGGGCCACAACAGAGAGACAAATCAAAGTATTTATTTATCGTGTCAGAAGTGTCCAAAATATTGAAAATTAATTACAAAAATGTGAGTCAAGCGTTGAAAGAGTTAGGCATGTTAAGAGTCATTGGGCCAAAAGCTATTGTCGTCCTGAGAGTGAGTAGGCCGAAGCCTGTTAAGAGTCAGTGAACTAAAGCTAGTGTCGTCCTGAGGAGTGTGAGGTAAACCTCTGTGTGAGAAAGCTCCAATGTGAAGGCTGCTGTGTGTAAAGCTACTGTGCATTTGTTTATTTGGGTTATGGAAACCTAGATCTTGTAAATAGTCGGCCAAAGCTAGTGTCATCCTGAGGAGTGATAGGTAAACCTCTGTGTGAGAGAAGTCTCGTGTGAGAAAGCTCCAGTGTGAAGGCTGCTGTGTGTAAAGCTACTGTGCATTTGTTTATTTGGGTTATAGAAACCTACATCTTGTAAATAGTCGGCCAAAGCTAGAGTCATCCTAAGGAGTGAGAGGTAAACCTCTGTGTGAGAGAAGCCTCATGTGACAAAGCTTCAGTTTGAAGGCTACTGTGTGTAAAGCTACTGTGCATTTGTTTATATGTGTTATGGAAACCTAGATCTTGTAAATAGTCGGCCAAAGCTAGTGTCATCCTGAGGAGTGAGAGGTAAGCCTCTGTGTGAGAGAAGCTTTGTGTAAGAAAGCTCCAGTGTGATGGCTGCTGCGTGTAAAGCTACTGTGCATTTGTTTATTTGGGTTATGGAAACCTACATCTTGTAAATAGTGAGCCAAAGCTAGTGTCATCCTGAGGAGTGAGAGTTAAATCTCTGTGTGGGAGAAGCCTCGTGCGACAAAGCTTCAGTTTGAAGGCTACTGTGTGTAAAGTTACTGTGCATTTGTTTATTTGTGTTATGGAAACCTATATCTTGTAAATAGTGGGCCAAAGCTACTGTCATCCTGAGGAGTGAGAGGTAAACCTCTGTGTGAGAGAAGCCTCGTGTGAGAAAGCTCCAGTGTGAAGGCTGCTGTGTGTAAAACTACTGTGCATTTGTTTATTTGGGTTATGGAAACCTAGATCTTGGAAATAATGGGCCAAAGCTAGTGTCATCCTGAGGAGTGAGAGGTAAACCTCTGTGTAAGAGAAGCCTAGTGTAAGAAACCTCCATTGTGTTATTATTTTGCTATAAAGAAAAGCCTCATAAGGAAAATATAACATTAGTCTGTGTGTTTTTCTTCTTTTTGTCCTGAGGAGAGTGAGTAGGCTAAAGCTAGTGTCGTCCTGAGAAATGTGAGGTAAACCTCTGTGTGAGAGAAGCCTCGTGTGAGAAACCTCCATTGTGTTATTGTTTTGCTATAAAGAAAAGCCTCCTAAGGAAAATATAACATTACTCTCTGTGTTTTTGTTCTTTTTGTCCTGAGGAGGGTGAGTAGGCTAAAGCTAGTGTCGTCCTGAGAAGTGTGAGGTAAACCTCTGTGTGAGAGAAGCCTCGTGTGAGAAACCTCCATTGTGTTATTATTTTGATATAAAGAAAAGCCTCCTAAGGAAAATGTAACATTAGTCTGTGTGTTTTTGTTCTTTTTGTCCTGAGGAGAGTGAGTAGGCTAAAGCTAGTGTCGTCCTGAGAAGTGTGAGGTAAACCTCTGTGTGAGAGAAGCCTCGTGTGAGAAAGCCCCATTGTGCTATTATTTTGCTATAAAGAAAAGCCTCCTAAGGAAAATATAACATTAGTCTGTGTGTTTTTGTTCTTTGGAGAGTGAGGAGGCTAAAGCTAGTGTCGTCCTGAGAAGTGTGAGGTAAACCTCTGTGTGAGAGAAGCCTCGTGTGAGAAAGCTCCATTGTGCTATTATTTTGCTATAAAGAAAAGCCTCCTAAGGAAAATATAACATTAGTCTGTGTGTTTTTGTTCTTTGGAGAGTGAGGAAGCTAAAGCTAGTGTCGTCCTGAGAAGTGTGAGGTAAACCTCTGTGTGAGAGAAGCCTCGTGTGAAAAAGCTCAAGTGTGATCAATCTTGAAAATGGACTATGATACATATGCAGCTATGTTAGACCAAGAAAGCAAAAGTATCACTATCACAGCAGTTTTGGAGTAGTCCAGAATAACAGATAAGGCACTCTCAACCTGGATTTCCAAAAACTTCTGCTTTTGTGTGACATCTCAAATCTGCTTCCACATACATCAGACACACTCTGCTTAATGACAGAACCCCCACAGTTCCTTACATTTACCTGTCAATGGCACTGCACTGGTAAAGCTGCTTCAAGGCTTCCAGGATGCGCCTCTCCTCCGGGCGATCCAGGTAAGGAAACCTGTACAAAACACCCCCAAAAACACAGAAGCGATCCAGTCACAACCCAATGTATGTCCTTCACTCAAAAAATGATTTTGACATTTGGGAGTTGTAGTTGCTGGGATTTATAGTTCACCTACAATCAAAGAGTATTCTGAACCCCACCAATGATAGAATTGAACTAAACTTGGCACACAGTTCTCCCCTGACCAACAGAAAATACTGGAAGGGTTTGGTGGGCGGTGTCCTTTGGTTTTGGAGTTGTAGTTCACCTACATCCAGAGATCACAGTGGACTCAAACAATGACGAATCTGGACCAAACTCTACACGAATACGCAATATGCCCAAATGTGAACACTGGGTGAGTTTGGGGAATATAGAATCTTGACATTTGGGAGCTGTAGTTGTTGGGATTTATAGTTCACCTACAATCACAGAGCATTCTGAACCCCGCAATGATAGAATTGGGCCAAACCTCCCACACAGAACCCCCATGTGGGCCATAGCAACACATGGCAGGAGACGGCTAGTCTATATAAATAAAAATGTAATGTTCGTTTGTGAGATTAACATAACTCAAAAACCACTGGATGGATTGACATGAAATTTTGACACAATACACCTAATAGTCCAACGAGTGTCTATCACCCCTAAAACACACACAATAACAGCTGAATGGAATTTTAAACCCTCCCAAAATAAGCCATACAAGATATATATACTATATACGTACAATATATTATATTATTAGCATAGTACAATATCAGTATTATATTATTACTATATTGTACTATACCAATTATATTGTAATATAATTAGTAATATTACATGTAATATAAAATATATAATTATAATATCTTATTATTATTGTATTGTATTATATTATAATACATTAATGCATTTACTGTACCACTATACTGCAATATCATTAATAATATTACATGTTATATAAAATATGTAATTATATTGTATTATATTGTATTACATTATAATATTATTATCAATATTATATCTGTATACACATACATTAATATACATATACACATGCACAGATACATACAGACACACACACATATATATATGCAAGTACACACAATTATACACATATATACACACATACATATACACCTACACACATATATTCACATACATACACACATATGTACACATACACAAGCACACACATATACACAATATATAGACATATAAACATAGAAATACATAAATATATACACACGTATACATACACACATACATATATATACACAATATACACACAGAGATATACACATATACACACATATAAACACATATATACATAAACACAAACACATATATATACACAAAACACATATACACAGACTGGGCCACAGCAACGCTTGGCAGGGGACTGCTAGTACTAAATAATAATAACAACAACATACAGACACACACACACACATATACGCAAGTACACACAAATATACACATATACACAAGCACACACATATACACAATATACATATACACATATAAACATGGAAATACACACATATATACACATATACATATACACATATAAACATGGAAATACACACATATATACATACATATACACATAGGCACACACATAAGCACATATATACACACATAAACACACACACATATATATACACAAAATAAAACAACAACAATATGGAGCCAACAACAACAACTATATGGAGTCCCCGGTGGCGCAATGGGTTAAACCCTTGTGCCGGTGGGACTGAAAACATAAGCACATATATACACACATAAACACACACACATATATATACACAAAATAAAACAACAACAATATGGAGCCAACAACAACAACTATATGGAGTCCCCGGTGGCGCAATGGGTTAAACCCTTGTGCCGGTGGGACTGAAAACCGACAAGTCAGAGGTTTGAATCTGGGGAGAGCATGGGTGAGCTTCCTCTGTCAGCTCCAGCTCCCCCACACTGGGACGTGAGAAAAGTCTCCCAGAAGGATGGTAAAGTATCAAAAACATCAGGGCAACATCCCCTGAGCAACGTCCTTGCTGATGGTCAATTCTCTCACACCAGAAGCGACTTGCAGTTTCTCTAGTCACTCCTGACATAAAAAAATTAATAAAACAGAAAGCACCGACACACAAGAACAAGAGAACGATAAATCCGACTCCAAGAGCAGTGTGGCCGAAATCCCTGGAAGTTCATAAACTTGGAATGACTTTCTCTGGATTGAATTGAGTGAATGACCTGTTAACCTGGTGAGTACCATTATAGACATGTCTGCAAAAAGGAATTAAAATACTAAATAACATTTGCCTTCCTCTTCCCTCCCTTATTCCTGTATAGTGTGTCTAATTACATGTATAAAAAGGCCATTGGTGCGTCTCAGGCAGAAGGGCTTCCAGACTCACATAATAATAATAATAATAATAATAATAATAATAATAATAATAATAATAGCATGATTCTGCACTTTTAATGTGATTTAAATCCTAAACCAACAGGTACAAAAACATCTCGAGGCAAGTAGCCTGACAGCATTGTTACCTGATCACATCATGGATACCAAGACACTTCAGTGTGAGTATCACGGACGTCAAACTGGTGCGTTTGATCTCTGGGACCATGTGGTCAGGCATGCACTGCTCCCAGAATTCCTTGCTGTAGATTCGGTAGCATTTCCCAGGTGCCGTCCTGCCAGCTCTTCCTGCTCGTTGCAATGCCTCACTTCTGGAAAGCAAAACAAGAATCGTAACGCAAGCATAATCCAAGGAAACAAAAATCAAAACATGAATCCAGAAAAACAAGAATCAAAACATAAGCATGAATCCAAAACCAAGGCTATATAAACTTCTTAAAATATGAATCAAAACAGGAACTTAAGACTAAAAACATGAACTGGAAACAGGATTCGATATCCTTACTATTATGCAGCGTTGCCTGATCTGAATTCTCAGTCAGACACAGTCTCTAATTTAAGGGCCGCAAACATGAAGGCATTTCTTTGACCTTGACTTTCTGGCTTGTGAAAATTTTGCTGCACTTCTTTCTCATGGATTTCCTGAGCTTGATGTTTTCCTCCCTAAGACCAAGCCTTATATCCAGTGTATAGCCCAGAAGTTCCCTCAGACGAACTATCTTGGTCTGCCAGAGCTTTATCAGGGTGCACTGAAAAGGCCCTAAACAACTTCTAAAAGGCATCAGATTGGCAAAAAGGCACTTGGCACACACTGAAGAGGCCCTAAACAACTTCTAAAAGGCACCAAATGGGCAAAATGGACCCTGGCACACACTGAAGAGGCCCTAAACAACTTCTAAATGGAACCACATGGGCAAAACGGGCCGTGGCACACACTGAAGAGGGTATAAACAACTCCTAAAGGGCACCATCCCCAGGAAGAAATAACTCAGAATTACCTCCAACTTACTTGGAAATAGGGACAACCTCCAGCATGTCCAAGCCCACTCTCGGGTTGTGGTTCAACTGCTTCACAAACCCGCTGTCCACCACGAACCTTAAGAGAAACACATGTGAAGACTTCGTTGAAAAGCTAAATCCACCAAATGACCTCAGGCTCTTGGATGTGTAGTTTTAAAGAGGGAATACAACTATCTGGGTTGCCCTCCAGGTGATTGGGCCTCTAACTCCCCATCGGGAATTCTGGGAGCTGAAATCCAAAACACCTAGAGGGCTGTAAGCTTGACCCTCGATCCCATGTTGTAAGGGATTTTGCTGGTCCTCCCGACCCAAACTCTCAGAACAGCTCACCTGATCCCATCAATGGTGAGAGACGTCGCGGCGATGTTGGTGGCCACCACACATTTCCGTATACCCGGCGGTGGAGGAAGAAAGATCCTTCTCTGCTGGTCTGAAAAAGAGAAATTCAAAACGTTGCTGTAAAGGTTTGTCCTGCAGGATGGAGGGCTCCGAAAGAGAAAAGCATGGCTCACTGTGGAGCCTCCAGATTAGTACACAGCAAACAAGATCCCTAGGCTGGCTTTTGTATTGGATCACGGGTCGGACACTTCCCAAGTCTCTAGGACTGTGTGATGTATCAGATTATTATTAGTAGTATTATTATTTCTCCCCATCTTTCTCCCCTAAGCTCCTATCTATTATTATTATTATTATTATTATTATTATTATTATTTCTCCCCATCTTTCTCCCCTAAGCTCCTATCTATTATTATTACCATTATTATTATTATTATTATTATTATTATTATTATTATTATTTCTTCCCATCTTTCTCCTCTAAGCTCCTATCTATTATTATTATTATTATTATTATTATTATTATTATTTCTCCCCATCTTTCTCCCCTAAGCTCCTATCTATTATTATTATTATTATTATTATTATTATTATTATTTCTCCCCATCTTTCTCCCCTAAGCTCCTATCTATTATTATTACCATTATTATTATTATTATTATTATTATTATTATTTCTTCCCATCTTTCTCCTCTAAGCTCCTATCTATTATTATTATTATTATTATTATTATTATTATTATTATTATTATTTCTCCCCATCTTTCTCCCCTAAGCTCCTATCTATTATTATTACCATTATTATTATTATTATTATTATTATTTAACTGACACAAAAACACAGTATTTCACAGCAAACGAGATCTATATGCTGGATTTCATTTCAAAAAATCACAAGTCGAACACTTCCCAAGCGTCTAGGACTGTGTGATGTATTTCCGAATGATGCGCGCAGATCCAAGTAATTATTATTAATATTATTATTACTACTACTACTATCTATCCCCATCTTTCTCCCCTAATCTCCTGACTATTATTATTACCACTACTACTTCTCCCCATATTTCTCCTCCTAAGCTCCTATTATTATTTTATTATTATTATTATTATTATTATTATTATTATTATTTTCTGGGCTGTATGGCCATATTCCAGAAGCATTCTCTCCTGACGTTTTGCCTGCATCTATGGCAGGAATCCTCAGAGACTGTGAGGTCCTCTGAGGATGCCTGCCATAGATGCAGGCAAAACGTCAGGAGAGAATGCTTCTAGAATATGGCCAGACAGCCCAGAAAACACACAACCATCCTATATAAACAACACTTAACATTAATTTAAGATCATTATTAAAATATAATACATGGGTCAAACCAGAAATATTGTGTCCTTCCACATGTCGCTGGACAGCAAACCTCTGCAACTTTTGGTGCTGTGGTGAGACCTACAGACTATAATTCCCATTGGCAGGGGATGATAGATGTTGTTTCCACCCAGCAGCCCAGAGGAGGCCAAGCTGAAGGAAAGCGACAAGGCAGGAAGGAAATCAAGGGAGTCTGGAAAGCAACGGGCTCACCCGTCGGCATCGAGCCATACAAGGGGAGGATGAGCAAGCCTTCCACAGTACTCTCCCTCACATCAAAACGGTAATCAATCATCTCCGCTTTCTGGAAAAGCAACTCGCACGCCCGTTCGATCTCCGACTGGCCTGAAGTGAAAACAAAAGAGATACTCAGCGCTGTTTGATTTTCATCTGCCACGGTTACGCATCACCCCAGAGGTGTTGTGATGGACTGTGCAATGATAGCAGGCCATTCTGTATCAAAAATGTTTTGCAACGTGGCTATGAATACCGCCTTGTTGACATGCTTTATGGCAAACTAAGCATCTCGAGCTCCGAGGAAACAATCTATGCTGACGATCGTGCCATCACCACCCAAGCAGAGAGCTTTGAAATGATTGGACATAAGTTCTCCAAAGCTTGAAGTGTTCTTACTGCCTATTGAAGAGGAAACCAGCTGATTCCTAATCCATCTAAGTTTCATCTATGTTGACGATCGTGCCATCACCACCCAAGCTGGGAGCTTTGAAATGGTTGAAGAGAAGCTCTCCCAAGCTTTAGGTGCTCTTACTGCCTATTACTGGGGAAACCAGCTGATTCCTACTTCATCTAAAACACAGACGTGTGCTTTTCACCTTCAGAACAGACAAGCATCTCGAGCTCTGAGGAAACAATTTATGCTGATGATCGTGCCATCACTGCCCAAGCAGGGAGCTTTGAAATGGTTGAACAGAAGCTTTCTGAAGATTTAGGTGCTCTTACTGCCTATTTCAGGGAAAACCTGCTGATTCCTAATGAACTAAGTTTTATCTATGCTGACGATCGTGCCATCACTGCTCACGTAGGGAGCTTTGAAATTGTTGAACAGAAGCTCTCCCAAGCTTTAGGCACTTTTACTGCCTATTTCAGGGGAAATCAGCTGATTCCTAATCCATCTAAAACCCAGACGTGTGCATTTCACCTTCAGAACAGACAAGCATCTCGAGCTCTGAGGAAACGATCTATGCTGATGACCGTGCCATCACCACTCACGTAGGGAGCTTTGAAATGGTAGAACAGAAGTTCTCTGAAGCTTTAGGTGCTCTTACTACCTATTGCAGGGGAAACCAGCTGATTCCTAATCCATCTAAAACACAGACGTGTGCTTAAAAACAGACAAGCATCTCAAGCTCTGAGGATGACCTGGAAGGGATCCCACTGGAGCACTGTAGCACACCCAAATATTTGGGAGTCATTCTGGACTGTGCTCTGACTTACAAGAAGCACTGCTTGAATATCAAGCAAAAAGTGGGCGCTAGAAATAATATAATACGAAAGCTGACTGGCACAACCTGGGGAACACAACCAGACACAGTGAAGACATCGGTCCTTGCACTTGGCTACTCTGCTGCTGAGTATGCATGCCCAGTGTGGAACACATATCACCACGCTAAAACAGTGGCTGTGGCTCTTAATGAGACATGCCGCATTATCACGGGGTGTCTGCACCCTATACCACTGGAGATATTACACTGTCTAGCCGGTATTGCACCACCTGACATCCACTGGGAAGGAGCAGCCAATAAGGAAAGGATCAAGGCATTGACATCTCCAGCCCATCCTGTGTTCGGATATCAACCAGCACGCCGACACCTTAAATCAATAAATAGTTTTCTAAGATCTACAGAGATACTTGCAGGGACACCTCAGCAAGCCAGAGTCCAAAAGTGGGAGGCAAAAACCCAGAACCTAAGTAAGTAGGTTTCCTCTGATGTCAACTGAATTTCACCACCAAATAGTGTTTGCATAGTTAGATGCAGGAGAAAATGCTCACCAGTCAGAAAAAGCAGAATATCTCCCGCTGAGCCATTCAAATGGATGTCCAAGGTCACTCTGATAGTCTGAAAGAAGGAGCAATGATGGGATTAGGAGGAGGCTCGAGCGAGATCCCCTTTCACAGAGAAATGTTGGAAGGGATTTTCGTTCTCAGTCTCATGTTGGCATAATATGTTAATTGGGTCCAAATTTGGTGTCAATTTGTCCAGTGGTTTTTGAGTTATGTTAATCCCACAAATGAACATTACATTTTTATTTATATAAGATAGATAGATAGATAGATAGATAGATATCCCAATGGAGACTCAAAGTGGCTTGACATAAAAGTGTAAGCACAAAACTACTACTACTATTATTATTATTATTATTATTATTATCATCATCATCACGGCTGGATGGCCATCTGTTATTATTATTAGTAATAAATATTATTAATTAGTAATAAATTATTAGTAATAAATTATTAGTAGTAAATATTATTATTATTAGTAATAGTAGTAATAATAATAATAATACCTATCAATACTATGTTGAATTGGTTGAGACTCAATGAAAAACTAGAGCCAAATGTGCTCTAGCAGGATGTCCCTCCCATAAAAACAAAGTTTGGGCAGTTTAATAAACATTTCCCATGTATTGATGATAGAACCAAGTAGGAAATAACATTGATAATCCAGGAACAAAAACTATAGTGTTACATAGTGTAATGCTGATAGGAGCTGCAATTCAACTGTATGATCAGGAATGATATTTAATCATTCATATATATATAGATAGATATAGATATATAATATATTATATTATATATAATATATATTATATGTATAATATATTATATATTTTATATTATACTAGCTGTACCCGCCACGCGCTGCTGTGGCCAACCTTCCCTCTTTCTTTCCTTCTTTCCCCCCTTCCTTCCTTTCTTCCCATCTTTCCTTCTCCTCTTCCTTCCCTATCTCTTTCCTTCCTTCCCCTTTTTCTTTCTCTTCTGCTCTCTTTTCTTCCTTCTCTCTTTCCTTCTTTCCTTCCCTCCCTCTTTCTCTACATCTTCAACCCTTCCTGCACTCCCTCTTTCCTTCCTTCATTCCCTTTTTCCTTTCCTTCTCTCCTACCTTTCTTCCCCCTTTTTCTTTCCCTCCCTCTTTCTCTCATTTCTTCCTTCTCTACCTCTTTCTTCCTTCCCCCTTTTTCTTCTGCTGTCTCTCTTTTCTTTCCTTCCATCTTTCCTTTTCTTTCCTTTTCTTCTTCCTTCTTTCTCTAACTTTCCTTCCTTCCCCTTTTCTTTATCTCCCTTTCTCTTTCTTCCTTCTTTCCTTCCTTCCCGTCTTTCCTTCCCTTCTTTATCTCTTTCCTTCCTCCCCCTTTTTCTCTTCTGCTGTCTCTTTTTTTCCTTCCTTCTCTCTTTCCTTCTTTCCTTCCCTCCCTTTCTCTACGGGAAGGGGCGGGGCGGGGTTTGGAGGGGGCAGGGTTTGGAGGGGAAGAAGAAGGAGCGTGAAGAAAAAGGAGATGGAGGAGGTAAGATTGGGGCGGGGCGGGGGAGAGAGGGGGCGGGCTGTGACGTGTTCGTGTGGGGCGGGGCGGGGGAGGGAGGGGGCGGGCTGTGACTTGTTCGTGTGGGGCGCGGCAGGGGAGGAAGGGGGCGGGCTGTGACGTGTTCGTGTGGGGCGAGGCGGGGGAGGGAGGGGGCGGGCTGTGACGTGTGGGGTGGGGCGGAGGAGGGAGGGAGGGGGCGGGCTGTGACTTGTTCGTGTGGGGCGGGGCGGGGGAGGGAGGGGGCGGGCTGTGACGTGTTCGTGTGGGGCGAGGCGGGGGAGAGAGGGGGCGGGCTGTGACGTGTTCGTGTGGGGCGGGGCGGGGGAGGGAGGGGGCGGGCTGTGACTTGTTCGTGTGGGGCAGGGCAGGGGAGGGAGGGGGCGGGCTGTGACGTGTTCGTGTGGGGCGAGGCGGGGGAGGGAGGGGGCGGGCTGTGACGTGTGGGGTGGGGCGGGGGAGGGAGGGAGGGGGCGGGCTGTGACTTGTTCGTGTGGGGCGGGGCGGGGGAGGGAGGGGGCGGGCTGTGACGTGTTCGTGTGGGGCGAGGCGGGGGAGGGAGGGGGCGGGCTGTGACGTGTGGGGTGGGGCGGGGGAGGGAGGGAGGGAGGGGGCGGGCTGTGACGTGTTCGTGTGGGGCGGGGCGGGGCGGGGGAGGGAGGGGGCGGGCTGTGACTTGTTCGTGTGGGGCGGGGCGGGGGAGGGAGGGGGCGGGCTGTGATGTGTTCGTGTGGGGCGAGGCGGGGGAGGGAGGGGGCGGGCTATGACGTGTGGGGTGGGGGAGGGAGGGAGAGGGCGGGCTGTGACGTGTTCGTGTGGGGCGGGGGAGGGAGGGGGCGGGCTGTGACTTGTTCGTGTGGGGCGGGGCGGGGGAGGGAGGGGGCGGGCTGTGATGTGTTTGTGTTGGGCGGGGCGGGGGAGGGAGGGGGCAGGCTGTGACGTGTGGGGTGGGGCGGGGGAGGGAGGGGGTGGGCTGTGACGTGTTTGTGTGGGGCGGGCGGGAAAGGGCGGGGCGGGGTTTGGAGGGGGCGTGAACAAAAAGGAGATGGAGGAGGTAAGATTGGGGCGGGGTGGGGGAGGGAGGTGCGGAGGGTGCGTTGGCCATGTGCGCGCGCCGAGGACTTGCGGCGGGACACCATTGTGCATGCTCAGTTGTTTTGTGTTATTGTGAGTGTGTTGTTATGTTGTTTAGTATTTTGAATTGATTTGTGCATACCTTTTGGGTTGCGGTATGTGCATGGTGAATTTGGTAAATTTTCGTCGGGGTTTTTTTGAGTTTTGCTGTCCCGTTGGACGGTCATAACAGATTTATATATATAGATATATATATAATACATATGTATATGTATATATGTGTGCATTACATAATATATATATGTAATATAATATATTGTATATACATATAGTAATAATATTACAACATAATGCAATATAATACTAATAATATGATATTATAATTATATACTTATATTACATGTAATATTACTAATAATATTACAATATAATGATATAGTACAATATAGTAATATTTAATACTGATATTGTACTATGCTAACAATATAATGTATAGTTATGTATATATATCTTGTAAGCTGCTCTGAGTCCCCTTCGGGGTGAGAAGGGTGGCATATAAATGTCGTAAATAAATACATAATAAATAATGATTTTTAACAGTTTTGTACTTGTCCTGATCATTGTTTTAATGGCCGCAATATCGAAATCCATGGCAATAGTTCTATTATACGCCTTTGGGCATTTCGGCAGGTTTGAGGCCACCCCTCCCCACCAAAATATCAAGAAGGAGGCACACCTCTGTCACATATGCAGAACTCTCGGCATCCTTTGGCCCCACGGCCCCACAGAAAACCTCCTTGACGGGATAGTTTCGCCCTGGGATATCCATGACCGGGCAGCCGTCGAAGAACGCGGAGAATTTGTCCGTGTCCAGCGTGGCCGACATCACCACCACTTTCAAGGGTTTCTTTCTTTCGGGCTGCTTCTTCTTCTTCTTCTTCTTGTGGAGCATCTGCTTCAGTAAGCCAAAGAGGATATCCTGGCAGGGAAAGACAGAATCAGAGAGTTGGAAGAGACCACGCTGGTCATCAAGTCCAATCCCCTTGCCATGCAGGAAAAGAACCATCAAAGCACTCCCGACAGATGGCCATCCAGCCATGATCATGATGATGATACTAATAATAATAATAGAGTTGGAAGGGATCTCATGGGCCATCGAGTCCAATCCCCTCGCCATGCAGGAAAAGCACCATCAAAGCACTCCTGACAGATGGCCATCCAGCCATAAAAATAATAATAGAGTTGGAAGGGACCATATGGGTCGAGTCCAATCCCCTGCCAAGCAGGAAAAGTGCCATCAAAGCACTCCCGACAGATGGCCATCCAGCCATAATAATAATAATAATAACAATAAAAGAAGAGTTGGAAGAGACCATATGAGCCATCGAGTCCAATCCCCTCGCCATGCAGGAAAAGCACCATCAAAGCACTCCCGACAGATGGCCATCCAGCTATAATAATAATAATAATAATAATAATAATAGAGTTGGAAGGGACCCCATGGGCCACTGAGTCTAATATTCTACCAAGCAGGAAAAGCACAATCAAAGCACTCCCAACAGATGCTCATCCAGCTATAATAATAATAATAATAATAATAATAATAATAATAATAATAGAGTTGAAAGGGACCCCATGGGCCATCAAGTTTGATCCCCTTGCCATACAGGAAAAGCAGTATCAAAGCACTCCCAACAGATGGTCATCCAGCCATGATGATAATAATAATAATAATAATAATAATAATAATGATGATGAGTTGGGACCACATGGGTGATCGAGTCCAATCCCCTTGCCATGCAGGTAAAGCACCATCAAAGCACTCCCGACAGATGGTCATCCAGCCATAATTATAATTATAATTATAATTATAGAGTTGGAAGGGACCACATGGGTGATCGAGTCCGATCCCCTTGCATGCAGGAAAAGCACCATCAAAGCACTCCCGACAGATGGCCATGTAGCCATGACAATAATAATAATAATAATAATAATAATAATAATAATAGAGTTGGAAGGGACCACATGGGCCATTGAGTCCAATCCCCTTGCCATGGAGGAAAAGCACTATCAAATCACTCCTGACAGATGGCCATCCAGCAACAACATCAACAACAGCAATAATAGAGTAGGAAGGGATCTCATGGGTCATCGAGTCCAATCCCTTTGCCATGCAGGAAAAGCACCATCAAAGCACACCCAACAGATGGCCATCCAGCCATAATAATAATAATAATAATAATAATAATAATAATAATGCAGTTGGAAGGGACCACATGGGTCGAGTCCAATCCCTTTGCCATGCAGGAAAAGCACCATCAAAGCACACCCAAAAGATGGCCATCCACCCAAAATAATAATAATAATAATAGAGTTGGAAGTGACTACATGATTCATCAAGTCTAATCCCCTTGCCATGCAAGAAAAGCACCATCAAAGCACTCCCAACAGATGGCCATCCAGCCATAATTATAATAATAATAATAATTATAATAATAGAGTTGGCAGGGACCATATGAGTCATCAAGTCCAATCCCCTGTCAAGTAGGAAAAGCACCATCAAAGTATCCCTGACAGATGGTCATCCAGATTCTGCATAATAATAATAACAACAATGACGATTGGGTTGCTGTGAGTTTTCCAGGCTGTATGGCCATGATTCAGAAGCATTCTCTCCTGACGTTTTGCCCACATCTATGGCAGGCATCCTCAGAGGTTGTGAGGTCTGTTGGAAACTAGGAAAGTAACCCACTGCCATGCAGGAAAAGCACAGTCTCAAAACAAGCCTGCTCCCTCTTCCATAGGACACCCTTTCACATATTTATGCATGGCAATCAAGTCTCCTCTCAGCCTTCTCTCAAAGACCTTATCCCTCCAAGAATCTTTTTTGTTCTCAGAACAGATAAAACAAACTGATATTAATAACACATTGTCTGATGAAGACCTGAGAGCAATTTGGGCCTCTGGGTTTAATTTCCAGCACTTACGGTACTGAGGCTCCTCTCATGAGCTTCATCCAGGATCACAACACTGTATTTGCTCAATTCGGGATCTGCCAAGATCTGTCTTAGCAAACAGCCATCCGTCATGTACTTGATGGACGTTTCCTGCAGTTTGGAAAAAAAAATAACCATCTGGTTAAAAAAGGAAAGGTTTCCCCTTTATATTAAGTCAGTCGTGTCCGATTCGGGGATGGTGGTGCTCATCTCCATTTCTAAGCTGATGAGCCTTAGACACCTCCACAGTCATGTGGCCAGCATGACAGCATAGAGTGCTGCTACCTTCCCACAGAAGCGGTACCTATTGATCTACTCACATTTGCATGTTTTCAAACTGCTAGGTTGGCAGAAGCTGGGGCTAAGAGTGGGAGCTCAGCCCTCTCCCCGGATTTGAACAGCTAACCTTTCAGTCAGCAAATTCAGCAGCTTATTTATTGTTATTATTATTCATTGATATTGTTATTTATTCTTATTTATTGTTATTATATTTATAATTATTATTATTTATTCTTATTCGTATTTATTGTTGTTGTTATTTAGAGGCAAATACAGCAAAGTCTTGCTTATACAACCTTTGATCATCCAACGTTCTGTATTATCCAATGCAGGCTGTCTCCCACCCAGAATAATGCCCAGGGTGGGTGAAAAGAGAACCCTACATATAGTAATTACTACATAAAGTTAGTGTGTATTACACCACTTTTTCTGTCAATTTGATGTTTTTGTGGCATAGAAATCGACTACAAAAAACAAAAATGTCTGATGTTTCCATCACATCAGTAATGTCTCCCGAGACGTTCCAGTTTCTACCTCGGAGACACACTCGTCGAATCGGACGTGGTACCCCACGAGGCTTCCCAGAGGGCAGCCCATCTCCTCCGCCACCCTCTGCGCCACAGATATGGCCGCCATGCGCCGCGGCTGCGTCACAGCAATCGCACCATGTTTCGCCAGGCCTGTGAGAAGCAACACAAAGAGCGCCATCAGCTTTGATGAGAGAGGAGAGTACAGAACAAAGAGCAGCGGATCATAGAAACACAGCATAAGAGAGTTGGAAGAGTTATTATTATCTATATAAATAAAAATGTAATGTTCGTTTGTGGGATTAACAGAACTAAAAAAACACTGGACAAATTGACACCAAATTTGGACACAAGACACAAGTTTTTGTTGGTTGTGAACCGCTGTGAGTCGCCTTCGGACTGAGAACAGCGGTATAGGAGTAAAGCAAATAATAAAAAATAAATAATAATTCCATCTGAACATGAGGAAGAACTTCCTGACTGTGAGAGCCGTTCAGCAGTGGAACTCTCTGCCCCGGAGTGTGGTGGAGGCTCCTTCTTTGGAGGCTTTTAAACAGAGGCTGGATGGCCATCTGTCAGGGGTGATTTGAATGCAATATTCCTGCTTCTTGGCAGAATGGGGTTGGACTGGATGATTGCCCATGAGGTCTCTTCCAACTCTTTGATTCTATGATTCTATAAGACACTTGCTGGAACACTCCAGCAAGCGAGAGTCCAAAAGTGGCAGGCTCAAACCCAGAACTGTTATTATTATGAATGAAAAATATATGCTCAAAGCCATGAAACATCTGTGAAAGGACGTGAGGAGTAGCAGTAGCCCTAGGCTCAGCATTGGAGGTGAGCAGAAGGCCAAGGAGGTGAGAGAAAGAGGCCCAGGGAGCATCTCACCTTCCTCCCAGAGGTACTTGGGGAGCTGGGTGGTCTTCCCGCTCCCGGTCTGCCCTGAGACCACCAGGAAGGCGCTCCTCCTCACAGCGGACACGATCTGGCCCCGAGACGAGCAGATGGGCAAAGCCTCCCAGGCCCAGCCCGGTTTGTTTACCTCTCCCGCCATCTTGCTCTTCCCGCCTGTGACGTCACCCGCTAGCCACGCCCCCCACACACACAGGCGGACGTGACGTCACGTGGCGGTTTCATTCAAACTCTTTCCCTCTCCCTGCAGGCATGGCTGACTCCCCTCAGCTCCAGGTAAGGCCTCTCCTTCTTTTGGCAGCCTCCCTAGGAAAGGGGCAGGCAAAGGATTGTTTCCTGTGCATTATTATTAGTATGATTATTAGGTTCTTGTAAGTTTTTTCGGGCTATAGGGCCATGTTCTAGAGGCATTCTCTCCTGACGTTTCGCCTGCATCCATGGCAAGCATCCTCAGAGGTAGTGAGGTCTGTTGGAACTAGGAAAATGGGTTTATATATCTGTGGAATGGCTGGGGTGAGACAAAGGATTCTTGTCTGCTGCAGCTAGGTGTGACTGTTTCAGCTGATCACCTTCATTAGCATTTGAAAGCCTGGATGAGCCTGGGAAAAACTTTTGTTGAGAGGTGTTAAGCTGTGCCTGGTTGTTTCCTCTCTGCTGTTTTGCTGTTGTAATTTTAGAGTTTTTTAATACTGGTAGCCAGATTGTGTTCATTTTCATGGTCTCCTCCTTTCTGTTGAAATTGTCCACATGCTTCTTGTGGCTTTCAATGGCTTCTCTGTGTAGTCTGACATGGTGGTTGTTGGTGTGGTCCAGCATTTCTGTGTTCTCCAATAATATGCTGTGCCCAGACTACACTATAAGTATATATATGTGTTTTTGTATTTTCATTAATATTATTATACAGGATGTTCTCAAAGTTGCTTTTAATTAGAACTAAAAGGCTTCAAGTATATGTTTGTGTGTATTATTATTATTGTTGTTGTTGTTGTTGCACAAGGTGTCCCCAAAGCTGCCTTTGATTAAAACTGAAATTCTTACAGGATATGTATGTGATTATATTATTATTATTATTATTATTATTATTTTGTTATTATTATTATTATTGCACAAGGTGTCCCCAAAGCTGCCTTTGATTAAAACTGAAATTCTTACAGGATATGTATGTGTGTATTATTATTATTATTATTATTATTATTATTATTATTGGTGGTGTTGTTGTTGTCTGTTCTTGAGGGGCAATTCAAGAAAGCAGGGTGTCCTCAAAGCTGCTTTTAATTAACACTTAAATGCTTTATATATGTATGTATGCACACGTTGTTGTTGTAATGCAATGTAATGTTTTCAAAATTGCTTTTAATTAAAACTAAAGTGTAGGTATGTATGTATGTATGATATGTGTGTGTGTGAGATTTAACGGCTAAAGATAAGTTTTATTATTGTTGTTGTTCTTACTATTATAACCTCCCAAATGTCTGACTGCAGGATGCTGACCCTTCTGCAGCCGGAGGTTATCCAGATCTCATTCTATGGACAGAGCCATTGGATTGGCTAGAGGAGATCCTTCCTGGTTCGCCGATCATAGCAAACCTCCGCCGAAGTCTATCCCGCCCTGCGAATACACAGATTGTTTTGACCTCCAGCAACATCCGGCTGTCGGATTGCACAGAAGTCGACCCTGAAATGCAGTCAGCCAATGATGCTGTTGCGACTCTCCTTTCTGTCGAAGGGACGACAATATCGTCCACGGTGCACTCCCCGAATATCTCAGAATTTGGTGCGAACTGTGCCACGGGAGCTAAAGTTTCCGGTTTCCAGCGAGAACGGTGTACCAGCACTCCTCTCTCCTCTCCAAACACTTTAGGGTTTGGGTCCAGCACTTCTTTAGGGTTTGGGTCCACCACAGCGGGAAAAAACCCTGACGAGTCGACCGCTGTCGGGTTCGGCAGCTTCACGGCAGGAAATAACCCTGACGGGTCGACCGCTGTCGGGATCGGCAGCTTCACGGCGGGAAATAATCCCGACGAGTCGACCACTGTCGGGATCGGCAGCTTCACCGTGGGAAATAATCCCGACGAATCGACCGCTGTCAGGATCGGCAGCTTCACCGCGGGAAATAATCCCGATGAGTCGACCGCTGTCGGGATCGGCAACTTCACGGCGGGAAATAATCGCAACGAGTCAACCGCTGTCGGGATCGGCAGCTTCACCGCAGGAAATAATCCCGACGAGTCAACCTCTGTCGGGATCGGCGGCTTCACCGCGGGAAATAATCCCGACGAGTCGACTGCTGTCAGGATCGGCGGCTTCACCGCGGGAAATAATCCCAACGAGTCAACCGCTGTCGGGATCGGCAGCTTCACCGCAGGAAATAATCCCGATGAGTCGACCACTGTCGGGATCGGCAGCTTCACCGCAGGAAATAATCCCGACGAGTTGACCGCTGTCGGGATCGGCAGCTTCACCGCGGGAAATAACCCTGACGAGTCGACCGCTGTCGGGATCGGCAGCTTCACCGCAGGAAATAATCCCGACGAGTCGACCACTGTCGGGATCGGCAGCTTCACCGCAGGAAATAATCCCGACGAGTCGACCGCTGTCGGGATCGGCGGCTTCACCGCGGGAAATAATCCCGACGAGTCGACAGCTGTCGGGATCGGCGGCTTCACCGCGGGAAATAATCCCGACGAGTCGACCGCTGTCGGGATCGGCGGCTTCACCGCGGGAAATAATCCCGACGAGTCGACTGCTGTTGGGATCGGCGGCTTCACCGCGGGAAATAATCCCGACGAGTCGACCGCTGTCGAGATCGGCGGCTTCACCGCGGGAAATAATCCCGACAACTCTAACACCATTGGGATCAGCACTTCCGAAGAGGATGATAATTCCAACGTGTTTGCTGTCACAACCAAGCTTAGTGAAAACTCCGTAAAGGAGGGAGTGGCATCTTTCCTGGGGGAGGACAAGAATCCCAGCACCATTCTTTCTCCCGACGAAGGTCTGAATAGCACGGACAGTGTTGCGAGTGCTTCTGTTTTGCCAACACGAGGAGAGTGTTTTGGCACCGCAATATCTGTATTGTCTTGTATGTCGACCCTGTCCATTTCGGATTCCGGTGTTGGTGCTCACACTTGTCCTCGCGACAACCCCATTACGGCCTCTCTCGGTTGCGAGTGTCATGGCGCATGGGCATCCCCCTTGAGCTTGTTGGACACCACGGAAGGGATCGCACTCGACTTTCGACCGGCTACGCACTGGAATATAACCAAAGATTGCACCACTCCCCCGAATCTTCCCGTCTCCAGGCAGAATATGGCGGTAGGGACTGCCATCACCCCGGTTTGCGTAGCCTCAGTAACCACCTGGACCTCCCCGCCTGCCCTCGTTGGGGTTGCGGTGAACACCTCCCCTGTGGAGAAGGCCGCCACCAAAGACAACGTGGCCGAGACCGACTCTCTTCTGTGGCGGTGAGTGAGTCTCTGGGGGTTTCGTGGGCTCCTTTCCTGTTTACTGGTTCGACTTGTCTATTGATATTATCAATATTAAATGTCCCACGTTTCTCTAAAAAGAGCAGACCACGTAAAAAAGATTGTATCTATCTTCCTATCTGTCTTCTGTCTGTATGATCTCTCTATCTTTCTAGCTATCTTCCTGTCTGACTATTTTCCTATCTATCTATCCACTATCACCCTTCTCTCATCTCTCTTTCTTTCTTGCTCTTCCTCTCTCTATTTATCATCAATCTTTTTAGCTATCTACGAGTCTATTTATTTTAGCCATCCATCACTCTCCTATCTATCTATCTATCTATCTATCTATCTATCTATCTACTATCACCCTTCTCTCATTTCTCTTGCTCTCTCTATCTACTTATCTATGAATCTATCTATGCTATCCATCCATCTCCTATCTATCTATCTATCTATCTATCTATCTATCAGCTATCACCCTCCCCTCTCTTTCTTCTTTATCTGAATCTATGCTATTCATCCATCTATCTGTCTATCTTTCCATCTAACTTTCTGTCTCTGCCAGGGGTCCTCAAACTAAGGCCCGAAGGCCAGATACAACCCTCCAAGGTCATTTACCTGGCCCTCAGCTCAGGGTCAACCTAAGTCTGAAACGACTTGAAAGCAAACAACAACAACAACCCTATCTCATCAGCCAAAAGCAGACCCACACTTCCCATTGAAATACTAATAAGTTTATATTTGTTAAAATGGTTCTTCATTTTAATTATTGTATTAAGTGTTTCTTGCACTACAAATAAGATATGTGCCGTGAGCATAGGAATTCGTTCATGCTTTTTTCAAATTATAATCTGGCCCTCCAACAGTTTGAGGGTCTGTGACCTGGCCCTCTTTAAAAGGTTTGAGGACCCCTGAGATAGAGAGAGCAAGCAAGAGAGATGAGAAAAGGGTGATAGTGGATAGATAGATAGGAAGATAAGGACAGGATAGCTAAAAAGATGGATAGGAAGAGAGAGATAGAGGAGGAGAGAGAAAGAAAGTTAAGAGAGACAGTAGGGGGAGAGAGACAGCATTGATAGATACCTTATAAAGATTCACAGATAAGAAGGTAGGTAGATAGATAGATAGATAGGGCAAGAGAGATGAGAGAAGGGTGATGATAGACAGATAGATAGATAGATAGATAGATAGAGAAAGATAAGAGGCAGACAGACATATAGGGGGAAAGAGATAGCATAGACAGAAAGATAGATGGATAGATAGACGGATGAATAGCATAAATAGATTCAGATAAAGAAGAGAGGGAGGGGAGGGTGATAGCTGATAGATAGATAGATAGCATAGATTCATAGATAAGAAGACAGATAGAGCAAGAGAGAAGGGTGATCGTAGATAGACAGATAGATAGGAAGATAAAGACAAGATAGCTAAAAGATAGATAGGAAGAAAGAGGAAGAGAGAGAGAAAGATAGAGACAGTAGGGAGAGGGAGAGAGCACTGATAGATTGGTAGATAAAGAGAGCAAGAGAGATGAGGGAAGGATGATAGATAGAGAGAGAGAGAGAGAGAGAGAGAGAGAGAAAGATAGATATGAGGCAGGCAGACATATAGGGGGAAAGAGATAGCATAGACAGAAAGATAGATGATTAGATAGATGGATGAATAGCATAGATAGATTGAGATAAAGAAGAGAGAGGAGGGTGATAGTTGATTGATAGATAGATAGATGGATGGATAGATGGATGGATGGATGGCATAGATTCATAGATAAGTAGATAGAGCAAGAGAGATGAGAGAAGGGTGATAGTAGATAGATAGATAGATAGATAGATAGATAGATAGGAAGAGAGAAAGAGAGAGATAAGAGGCAGACATATAGGGGGAAAGAGATAGCATAGACAGAAAGATAGATGATTAGATAGATGGATGAATAGCATAGATAGATTGAGATAAAGAAGAGAGAGGAGGGTGATAGTTGATTGATAGATAGATAGATGGATGGATAGATGGATGGATGGCATAGATTCATAGATAAGTAGATAGAGCAAGAGAGATGAGAGAAGGGTGATAGTAGATAGATAGATAGATAGATAGATAGGAAGAGAGAGAGAGAGAGATAAGAGGCAGACATATAGGGGGAAAGAGATAGCATAGACAGAAAGATAGATGAATAGATAGACAGATGGATGAATAGCATAGATAGATTGAGATAAAGAAGAGAGAGGAGGGTGATAGTTGATTGATAGATAGATAGATGGATGGATAGATGGATGGATGGATGGATGGCATAGATTCATAGATAAGTAGATAGAGCAAGAGAGATGAGAGAAGGGTGATAGTAGATAGATAGATAGATAGATAGATAGATAGATAGGAAGAGAGAGAGAGAGAGATAAGAGGCAGACATATAGGGGGAAAGAGATAGCATAGACAGAAAGATAGATGAATAGATAGACAGATGGATGAATAGCATAGATAGATTGAGATAAAGAAGAGAGAGGAGGGTGATAGTTGATTGACAGATAGATGGATGGATGGATAGATAGCATAGATTCATAGATAAGTAGATAGAGCAAGAGAGATGAGAGAAGGGTGATAGTAGATAGATAGATAGATAGATAGATAGGAAGAGAGAAAGAGAGAGATAAGAGGCAGACATATAGGGGGAAAGAGATAGCATAGACAGAAAGATAGATGGATAGATGGATGGATGGATGGACAGCATAGATCAGGGGTCCATAAACTAAAAAGTTTATGGACCCCTGATCTATGCTATCCATCCATCCATCAAACTATTGTCCCTCAAACTATTGAAGGGCCAGATTAGAATTTGAAAAAACCATGAATGAATTCCTAGGTACACTGCACATATCTTATTTGTAGTGCAAAAAACACTTTAAAACAATACAATAATTAAAATGAATAACAATTTAAAGAAATATAATCTAACTGATTTATGAGGCCATAAAAATCTCCAGGAAGTATGCAAAGAATGAGGAAGTACTTCATCAGTGTCACAAATGGACGGTGAAGCGACAGTTCCCCTGGTGGCCAGAAGCTGGAATGTTAAATAGCCTCTGAGTGTCTGTCTATATATGTTATGTGTCTATGACATTGAATGCTTGCCATGTATATGTACGTTGTAATCCGCCCTGAGTCCCCTGCAGGGTGAGAAAGATGGAATATAAATACTGTAAATAAATAATAAATAAATAATAAACTTGTTAGTATTTCAATGGGAAATGTGGACCTACTTTTGGCTGATGCGATAGTATTGTTGTTGTGTGTTTTCAAGTAGTTTCAGACTTAGGTTGACCCTGAGCGAGGACTGGGTAAATGACCTTGGAGGGCCATATCCGGCCCCCAGGCCTTAGTTTGAGGACCCCTGGTCTATACTATCCATCTATCTCCTTATCTATCTATATCTATCCTAGCGCTCTCTCCCTATCTGTCTGTTTCTTATCTATCTCTCTCTCTCTCCCTCTATCCATCCATCTATTTATTTGTCTCTCTCTACCTGTCCCTGTAACCCCCTCCATCTCCCTCTGTCTGCCCAGTTGCCCCCGGGACCAGTGGAGGGCCCTTTCGAGGTCGGAGCTGGAGGTCCGCCTGGAGAGCACCCTCATCATCCTGGAGGCTCTTTCGCACCAGATCGGGGCCTTCCGGGACCGCCAGGCGTGCGGCGCAGCGCCCTCCGAACAGAGAGACGCCGGAAGTCAGACGCTCCTCTCCGACCCAACGGAGGTGAGTGACCGCCGGGCAAAACCCTCGCAGTGCCCTCAAGTCCTTCCTCAGGAGGCTGGGCTTTGTGGTTCTCAATGCGTGGCCTCTTTCCCCCTATCCCAGGAGGAGCGAGCCTATCGCGATGTGAACCAGGAGCTCCTGCGGCAGAACAAGGCCCTTCGGCACAAACGGGAGAGCGAGAAAGAGCTGTCCCAGCGGATGGCCAGCGCCGTCGCTGAAATGGTGCGTGATACACATTCCACTTCAGAAGAAATCTACAAAGCCCTTCTTGTTCGTTACTTGAGGACTGCCTGTAACATAGGCTTGGGCGAACCAGTTCGTTAATTTCGTTATTGATTCGTACTTAAATTAGCTTACGATCCAATATCGAGCCATGCAGGAATAGTGTGAGGAGTAATTAAGAATCGAAACATTTTTTTTAAATTTTCCTAATTATTTCGTAATTATTTCGTAATTATTTTCGTATGTCTGGTGCATTGTATGGTATATTATATTATTATATTATATATTATATTACTATATTATTATTATATTATATTATAATTGTATATTATAATATATATAATATATTATAATATAATATAATAATATAATCATATATAATATATAATATAATATACAATAATATAATATATATAATATTATAATAATATAATATAATAATATTATAATAATATAATATAATAATATATAATAATATATATAATATAATATACAACAATATAATATAATAATATAATTATTATAATGTAATATAATATAGTTGTTTGTTTTATCACACCAACAGTCAACAAGAGAGGGAGAGGGAAGCTTCAGAAGTTCCCCCTGTCCCATTTGGAGGTTTTTTTAGCATCTTGCGCAATCGCATCCGCCATCAACGAATCAATTCATAATTTACGAAATTTCGAAATTTTGAAATCTTAAATTTCGGAAGTCCTCAGAATTTCGAAACGCTAGCGCACCCTAGAAACGAAACGAGTTTAGAACCAATTTTTTTCTTGATCGCCCAAGCCTACCATAGTGCATAAACAGAAAAGTGTCCATCAATCGTAAATTCACCAGATCCGGTCCAGTTTTGATCCCTCAGCAGGGCCAGCCCTGGTTGGCGCTCAGATGGGAGACCGGCCATGAATCCTAAGGGCTCTGGGAGATGGGCCGATCCAGTCGATTTGAACTTGCATTGTATCCCTGAGTTTGAGCCTACATCTTAACTGTAACATCTTCTTTCTCTCCTTCCACAGAAAGAGTGGATGTTGAATTCGGGGCAGCTGCTGGACACAGTGGACGCCTCCTACATGCGCGTCCAGGAGGACAGGAAATCTCTAGTGCTGCAGGTGAGCATCCACAAAGCCTATTTCACCATTTTCACTCCTTCTTCCATGCAGGAAAAACACAAAGCACACCCAACAGATGGCCTTCCAGCCTTTACAACAACAACAACAACAACAACAACAACAATAATAATAGGAGCAGCTCCAGGGGCTGTCTAGACTCTGTAATAATAATAGGAAGAACCCCAGGAGGCACCCAGTGCAACCTGCTTCTGCCATGCAGGAAAAGCACAATCAAAGCACGACTAACAGATGGCCATCCAGTCTTTACTATTATTATTATTATTTATTATATAGGAGCAGTCCCAGGGGCTGTCTAGCGTCTGTAATAATAATAATAATAATAATAATAATAATAATAATAGTTACAACCCCAGGAGGCATCCCGTGCAACCTGCTTCTTCCATGCAGGAAAAGCACAATCAAAGCACGACTAACAGATGGCCATCCAGTCTTTACTATTATTATTATTATTTATTATATAGGAGCAGTCCCAGGGGCTGTCTAGCGTCTGTAATAATAATAATAATAATAATAATAATAATAATAGTTACAACCCCAGGAGGCATCCCGTGCAACCTGCTTCTTCCATGCAGGAAAAGCGCAATCAAAGCACCACTAACAGATGGCCATCCAGCCTTTACTATTACTATTATTATTATTATTATTATTATTATGGAGCCGTCCCAGGGGCTGTCTAGCCTCTGTAATAATAATAATAATAATAATAATAATAGGAACAACCTCAGGAGGCATCCAGTGCAACCTGCTTCTGTCATGCAGGAAAAACACAATCAAAGCATCACCAACAGATGGCCATCCAGCCTTTACTATTGTTGTTGTTATATTACAGAGACTGTCTAGCCTCTGTAATAATAATAATAATAATAATAATAATAATAATAATAATAGGAACAACCTCAGGAGGCATCCAGTGCAACCTGCTTCTGCCATGCAGGAAAAGCACAATCAAAGCATCACCAACAGATGGCCATCCAGCCTTTACTATTGTTGTTGTTATATTACAGAGACTGTCTAGCCTCTGTAATAATAATAATAATAATAATAATAATAATAATAATAATAGGAACAACCTCAGGAGGCATCCAGTGCAACCTGCTTCTGCCATGCAGGAAAAGCACAATCGAAGTACCCCCAACAGATGGCCATCCAGCCTTAGTGGTAATAATAATGGCCATCCAGTCCAGTCTGCTTCTGCCTTGCAGGAAAAGCACAAAGCGGTAGGAAAGGAGGGCTATATACACACACACACACAAATACACACAATCATGCAGGCAAATATGTGTGTATGTATATATTTTTATATATGGAGACATATATATACACATATACATACAATTGGATATACATACAAGTGTGTGTGTGTTTATATTTATATATATGGAGATATATACACACAGACATACAATAGGATATACATACAGATGTGTGTGTATGTGTGTGTCTATATATATATACACTTGCATACAATTGGATATACATACAGATGTGTGTGTCTATATATTTCTATATATGGAGACATATATACACACATACAATTGCCTATACATACAGATGTTTGTGTCCATATTTATATATATGGATATATATATATATATATATATATATATATATATATACACACACACACACACACACAATTGGGTATGCATACAGATGTGTGTATGTATATGTATGTATGTACATACATACATACATAGATCCATACATATTGTCGCCGATTGGCTGAGAAAGGCAGTATACAAATACAATAAGTAAATAATAAATATTAAGATGTCGCCTTTTAACATTTTTCTGCAGCAAAAGCAACTTAGCGAGCTCCTCCTGAAGTGCCGAGGCAAACTCCAAAGAAGTTCCCAAAAACAAGCCGAAATGAAGTCGGAAATGGAGAAAGCCCTGCAAATCAAGGAAGCGGTGAGGAAGCCCCTCGCTCACTTCTCCCTGGGTGCGGTTTTGTTTGCAAGCCCCTTCACCCCCAGTTCCGGACCTTGACCTCCCCAAATTCTCCTCCAGTTGGGATGGAAAAGAAAAGAGGAAACCTTTCCAAACTCTGCCAACCACCCAAAAAATGTTTACTGGTGACCTGTGGAACTCCCCGCCACAAGCAGGTCCTTTTGAGGTGAAGCCTGACCTTTATCTTTGTAGGCAGAGCTGGCGCTGGAAGCGGTGAGGAGTCATGCCGCATTGCGGATCGAGAGTTTGATGCAGAATTTTGATACGCAGAATCGCCTCCACTCGTTGCTGAAAGAAGCCAATGAATGCAAGGTGAGATTCGGACAGAAACAAGGTGGGCAAGGTGGTTCAGTGGTTGCAAAATATTATTACTATTCCTACTATTACTCCAGAGTATATTTTCTTATACTGGTTATTATTATTATTATTGCTATTGTTATTATTACTATTATTATTATTACTACTATTCCTACTACTACTCCAGAGTATATTTTCTTATATTGGTTATTATTATTATTATTATTATTGCTATTATTATTACTATTATTATTATTACTACTACTATTCCTACTACTACTCCAGAGTATATTTTCTTATATTGGTTATTATTGCTATTATTATTATTGCTATTATTATTATTATTATTATTATTATTACTACTACTACTATTCCTACTACTACTCCAGAGTATATTTTCTTATATTGGTTATTATTATTATTATTGCTATTATTATTATTATTACTATTATTATTATTACTACTACTATTCCTACTACTACTCCAGAGTATATTTTCTTATATTGGTTATTATTATTATTACTGCTATTATTATTATTACTATTATTATTATTATTACTACTATTCCTACTACTACTCCAGAGTATATTTTCTTATATTGGTTATTATTATTATTATTATTATTCCGGATTATAATTTCTTCTATAAATTTCTTGTAGTTATTTATTTATTTACGACATTTCTATGCCGCCCTTCCCGAAGAGGACTCAGAGCGGCTTGCAAGTAATATGTAAATACAATATATTATATTATATTATTAACATAGTACAATATCAGTGCTATATATATTACTATAATAAACCTTTATTTATACCCCGCTAACATCTCCCGAAGGACTCGGTGCGGCTTGCAAGAGGCCGAGGCCCAACACATTAGTAAAACAACAGCATAACAAATACAACAATAAATAAACTCATAAAAACAAAACAATAAGCATTAAAACAATAGCAATACACATTAGGCAATAACACCACGACGCATTTAAAACTAAGGCCGGGCCAAATTTAATGATTAAAAATTTTTAAAATGCTGGGCATGACCAGGTGAAATGAATAAGGTTTTGGAGATAGGTGCGGTATGTAGACAATCTTAAATTTATTTACTTATTTACTTTACTTATATACCGCTGTTGTCAGCCCGAAGGCGACTCACAGCGGTTCACAACAAATAAGAACAGCAAAAATTCAATGCTACAGTGTAAAAAACAGTAACCAACCTAACACATTACACAATTAATAAAACAGTTACTACAATAACCATTCACTATCGTCTCATCATCAAAAACATAATCCAGATTCGTCATCCATTGTTCCATTCCTATGTTCGTTACCTATGTTCGTTGCACTAATTATTCGAATGCCTGCTCAAACAGCCAGGTCTTCACCTTTTTGCGGAATGCCATTAGAGATGGTGCTAGTCTAATGTCCGTGGGAAGGGCGTTCCACAGCCGAGGAGCCACCACCGAGAAGGCCCTGTCTCTCGTCCCCGCCAGCCGTGCCTGAGAAGCAGGCGGGATCGAGAGCAGGGCCTCCCCGGAAGATCTCAAAGTCCTGGTGGGTTCATAGGCAGAGATGCGGTCGGATAGGTAGCTTGGGCCGGAACATTTTAAGGCTTTATAGGCCAACGCCAGCACCTTGAATTGAGCCCGGAAGCAGATCGGTAGCCAGTGGAGCTGGCGCAACAGGGGGGTTGTATGCTCCCTGCGTTCCACTCTAGTAAAGTGCATTTGGGACATGATGCTTGGAGTTTTCTATATAGTACTATATTGTACTATACCATTATATTGTCATATAAAAATATAATAACATTATTAGTAGTATTATATCGTATTACATTATAATATTATAAATGTTATATGTATATACATTATATTATATTATATAAATTTGAGTCTTGATTTGTGGAAAGGAAAAGCAGGGTATTAATAATAATAATAATAATAATAACCTGTATAAAAGAAAATAATCCAGAACAGTCATAGTAACAACCTGAACAAGGGATTATATTCAATAATAATAATAATATTCCTACAGGCTGGCCTTCTCCTGGAAAACAAAGAGAACATGGAAGAAATGGACCACCGCACAACAACTCTGCGAGACAGCTGGATACAGATGCAGAAAGATGTAAGTAAATTAATAATAATAATAATTGTTTGTTTATTACCGGCCTCTCCTTACATAGAACAAATGCTTTTTTGGCCCCATTGAACTGCCGTGGCTCAATGACCTTATTAGCAGAGAAGGCCTACAAGCCAATCAAGGTGGTCCTAGTGGTGATCGGCATGCTGGGTGCAGTGCCTCAAGACCTTGGCCTGCACTTAAAAACAATCAGCACTCACAAAATTACCATCTGTCAGCTGCAGAAGGCCACCTTACTGGGATCTGCACGCATCATTCTCCGATACATCACACAGTCCTAGACGCTTGGGAAGGGTCTGACATATTTATTATTTATTTATTTATTTATTTATTTGATGCATTTATTAACCGCCATTCTCAGCCCTTTAGGGCGACTCATGGCGGTGTACAATACACATAAAAGACAGTTTACAAAGAGGCCAATTACACAACATATAAACTATATAACAATTACAGACTACACTAAAAATCCGCTTCGTCTCATAGTGGAATCATAACCCGTCTCATATTCCTAGTTCCATTCCAGTCGTCTTTACCACATTGTTATAGCACTTAATTAAATGCCCTCTCGAACAGCCATGTCTTAAGGCTTCTTCGGAAGGACATGAGGGAGGGCGCCTGTCTGATGTGTGCCGGGAGGGTGTTCCACAGCCGGGGGGCCACCACCGAGAAGGCCCTTTCCCTCGTCCCCGCCAGACGTGCCTGTGATGCAGGCGGGATCGAGAGAAGGGCCTCCCCAGACGATCTCAAGGTCCTCGTGGGCTCGTAGGCCAAGATGCGGTCCGAAAGGTATTTTGGGCCGGAACCGTTTAGGGCTTTGTAGGCCAAAACCAGCACCTTGAATTGGGTCCGGTAGCAGATCGGCAGCCAGTGGAGCTGGGACAACAAGGGCGTTGTGTGCTCCCTGCCACCCGCTCCAGTTAGTAGCATGGCTGCCGCGCGCTGAACCAGCTGAAGCTTCCGGGCCATCTTCAAGGGCAGCCCCACGTAGAGAGCGTTGCAGTAGTCAAGGCGGGATGTGACCAGAGCGTGTACCACCGTGGCCAAGTCAGACTTCCCGAGATACGGGCGCAGCTGGCGCACGAGCCTGAGCTGTGCAAATGCTCCCCTGGTCACCGCTGAAACCTGGGGATCCAGGCTCAACGATGAGTCCAGGGTCACACCCAAGCTGCGAACCTGCGCCTTCAAGGGGAGTGCGACCCCATCCAGCACAGGCTGTAACCCTATATCCCGTTCGGCCTTGCGACTGACCAGGAGTACCTCTGTCTTGTCTGGATTTAATTTCAGTTTGTTCGCCTTCATCCAGACCGTTACAGCGGCCAGGCACCGGTTCAGGACCTCGACAGCCTCCTTAGTAGCAGGTGGGAAGGAGTGACAGAGTTGGACATCATCTGCGTACAGATGACACCGCACCCCGAAACTCCGGATGATCTCACCCAGCGGCTTCATGTAGATGTTAAACAGCATGGGGGACAGTATGGAACCCTGTGGCACCCCACAAGTCAAAGGTTGTGGTGCGGAACAGGAGTCCCCCAATGACACCTTCTGGGTGCGACCCTCCAGAAATGACCGGAGCCACCACAAAGCAATGCCTCCAAGACCCATTTCCGCAAGGCGCCCCAGAAGGATACCGTGGTCGACGGTATCGAAGGCCGCTGACAGGTCCAGGAGCACCAACAGGGACACACTCCCCCTGTCTAGCTCCCGGCGCAGATCATCCACTAAGGCGACCAAGACCGTCTCGGTACCATGCCCCGGTCTGAAACCAGACTGTGCCGGATCCAGATAATCCGTGTCTCTCAAGAATACCTGGAGTTGTGAGGCCACCACGCTTTCCATGACTTTGCCCAAAAAGGGGAGATTGGAAACAGGCCGAAAGTTGTCCAATTTAGTGGGGTCCAGTGATGGTTTCTTCAACAGCGGCTTTATGATAGCCTGTTTTAGGCTCGCTGGAATCTTGCCTTCCCGAAGGGAGGCATTCACCACCACTGTTACCCACTCAGCCAATCCCCCTCTGGCCTCCCTCAGAAGCCAGGATGGGCAGGGGTCTAGGATGGACGTGGTGGGCCTCATTCCTCCAAGTATCTTGTCCACATCCTCGGGTTTCACAAACTGAAAAGAATCCATCAAAATAGGACAAGCAGGTGCTCTTGTTACATCCTCGGAGACTGCATTTAACGCGGCGTCCAGCTCAGAGCGGATCAAGGCGACTTTGTCTGCAAAGAACCGAGCAAATGCTTCACAGCGCGTGACCGAATTGTTAGGGCTCCCGCCTGAGGTGGCGGGAGTTAAAAGACCTCTGACAATCCGAAACAACTCCGCCGGACGGTTCTTTGCAGACGCAATAGTGGCCGCAAAGAAGGTTTTCTTTGCGGCCTTTATTGCCGCGGCATATGCCCTAAGAAAGGACACAAACCGTGCTCGATTTGACTCGCTCGGCTCTGAACGCCACACGCTCTCTAGTTCCCTCTTCCTTCGCTTCATCACTGCCAGCTCCTCAGTAAACCAAGGGGCTGGTTTAGCTCGGCTACTTGAGAGGGGACGTTCCGGAGCAATCATGTCAATAGCCCTGGCCATCTCCCCATTCCAGAGAGCGACCAAGGCTTCGACATGGTCACCTACCGAGGTGGCGGGAAAATCCCCAAGAGCCGTCAGGAATCCATTCGGATCCATAAGCCTCCTGGGGCGGACCATCTTAATGGGTCCTCCACCTTTGCAGAGGTTAGGGGGCGCAGTGAGCCTAAATCTGATCAGGAAGTGGTCGGTCCATGGCAACGGAGAGATGGACAACTCCTCCACACCGCCACCCTGTTCCCATCCCTGGCAGAAAACCAAGTCCAATGTATGTCCAGCACAGTGGGTGGGGCCAGATATTTGTTGGGACAGCCCCATGGTTGCCATGGCAGACATGAAGTCCCGAGCCGCACCTGTGAGGGTCGCCTCGGCATGGATATTGAAGTCTCCCAGCACAAGGAGCTGTTGAGACTCCAACGCCAGGCTCGAGACCACCCCCGCTAGCTCAGGTAGGGAGACTGTAGTGCAGCGAGGTGGACGGTACACTAGCAGAATCCCTATTATGTCCCGGTCACCCACCCTCAGGTAGACGCATTCAAAATTTGTGGTCTGCGGGATGGGGCACCTGGTCAGATGGATGGAATCTCTATAGACCACTGCGACCCCGCCTCCCCGCCCTCCGGATCTCGGTTGGTGCTGCACGGAGAAGCCTGGAGGACAAAGCTGGGTCAGATTTACTCCTCCAGCTTCATCCAGCCAAGTCTCCGTGATGCACGCCAGATCTGCCCGCTCGTCCAGGATTAGGTCCTGGATCCAGGTGGTTTTTCCGTTGACAGATCTGGCGTTCAACAGCACCACCTTCAGTCCAGAGGGCCCGCTCACCTGGTTACACCAATTTACCCTAGGAGACCGGTTTGGGATTGTTAATGTGGATAAATAGTCCGAATTTAGCCGAATTTGAGGTCTCCTTTTCCCACATCTCCTCCTTCCCACCACGACCTCTATGGGGGCCCCTCGGCTAGTGGAACACCTCCCCTCCTCCGTGCCGCAGTTCATGACCAAGGTCTTAGTCTCCGTTCCATCAGCTGTTTGGAATATTGGCGTTTTTCCTTGCCAGTTGCTTTGGTCTTCTTTATCCCCCCTCCCCTCCTCATTGTTCTTCACAGGCTCCAGCCCACTTCCTCCCCTGCCCCTTCCACCAGTCAATAATATCAGGGACAGTATGCATAGGAGGGTGGGGGACCACATAGGTGGAAACAGTACGCTTCAGTGGATAGTAGTAATACAAGTGGTAAACGTTCAGCCGCGAGAGTAGGATGGTGCCTAAAGTGCTAGAATCTTAAAGTGCAACAGTAGTAAACTCCACGGCTACGAGCCACTAGGGCGATTCATAAGGTGCAGGATCTTAAAGTGCAACAAAAGTTCAAAAACTGGCCCTCAATACTAGTAAAGTGCGGCAGGAGGGATCGGGGAAGGGGTAAAGTGCAAAAACAGTTGGCAACAGAGGTAGGCGCCTTAAGGTGCTATATTATGCTCTTTTACCACATTAGTAGCAAGGGTGGAAAGGAACTGTAACGTGCAATGTTCGCAAATTGATTCAATACAACAACCAGCAGAGTGATCTTGTCTGCTGTGGACTCATCTTATTGTGTTTCACATAATAATAATAATAATAGTAATAATAATAATAATAATAATAATAATAATAAACAACACTAGACCCTTGGCATGAAGAATGGCTTTGGAATGGCATGCATATAGTTAATAATACATATCAACAAGTTAATTTTATTAATTATGGATTATATTATAATTAATTCATTAACTATATAATTATTCATTATGATCCTTTCCATAAGAGCAACTTGTGCAGTTTGATAGGATCACCAGGGTTCAATTCCACCATTATTATTAATATTATTATCAATATTATTATCAGATGTGTGATCCAGTACAACAGCCAGCAGAGTGATCTTTTTTGTCGTGTACTAATCTTGATGTGTTTGTAATAATAATAATAATAATAATAATAATAAATGGATATCTGCCCTTTCCAATAGCTGGGATGAATCTATCTTCCCAAGTTGTCTTCTTACTTCCCTTCGCAGTACCGGACGCTCACAAACATGGCTGCCCGCTGCCGTTCGGACCGGGAAAAGATGGTTGCTGAAGTGACCGCCGCCCGGGAAGAGGTCGCTCAACACCGAGAAGTGAGCCGGATGGATATTATTGGAAAATTATATATTTCTTTTCTATTATTATTAACTCAGCCAGTGTTTGTAATGTCATTTACCAATGACTATTCTTGGTGGTTGTGCTATTGTAGGGATGTTTTTGTACGGCCAGAATTGAAAGGCTAAGCAGTACTTTCTCGGTCCCTCGGGGAGTTCCCGCGGTCTCCATGGCAGACCTCTAGGGGGCGACGTCTGGCTGTTTTCCTGTGACCTTTAGTGACCTTTATATATTATCAATGTCTTTCCTTTTAATGGGGTTCTCTCCTATTTTTTAAGCCGGAGTTATGTTTTAGAAGTGTCCCTGTTTCGATTTACGTAGGAATCTAACTTAAGAGCAAACCAACAGAACCCCTCTTGTTCATGACATTGAGTGTGTGTGTCTGTTGTGTGTGTGAGTATGTGGGGGTGGGGGGTAGAAATGCAGTAAATAAATAATAATAAATATATCTATCTAAGCTCTCATGGCCATTCCCTTTGCCGCCCTCTTGTGGACACAGGGATATTTGCCCTTGCCTTGAGATTCTGATCTCTAATCCTTTGCTGCCATCCAGTGCCCAGGTAGGGAAGTGCACCCTTGAGCCATGGAGGGTGCCTCTCTGCTGCCATCAAGTGGACATTGTGGAAAACAGCACCTCCATATTATAAAATAAAGTGTATTTTATTTCCCACTAAAGGGGGAAAAATAAAGAAGGGAAAAGGGAGCTGAATGACAGCAAGAAGATGAATGAAATGTTTTAATGGCAGCAAATGGGCACTGGCACTCACTAAAGAGGCCCTAAACAACTCCTAAAAGGCACTAAATGGGCAAAACAGGTCCTGGCACACATTGAAGAGGCACCAGATGGGTAAAACAGGCCCTGGCACACACTGGAAAGGCCCTAAACAACTCCTAAAAGGCACTAAATGGGCAAAACAGGTCCTGGCACACACTGAAGAGGCACCAGATGGGTAAAACAGGCCCTGGCACATACTGGAAAGGCCCTAAACAACTCCTAAAAGGCACTAAATGGGCAAAACAGGTCCTGGCACACATTGAAGAGGCACCAGATGGGTAAAACAGGCCCTGGCACATACTGGAAAGGCCCTAAACAACTCCTAAAAGGCACTAAATGGGCAAAATAGGTCCTGGCACACACTGAAGAGGCACCAGATGGGTAAAACAGGCCCTGGCACATACTGGAAAGGCCCTAAACAACTCCTAAAAGGCACTAAATGGGCAAAATAGGTCCTGGCACACACTGAAGAGGCACCAGATGGGTAAAACAGGCCCTGGCACATACTGGAAAGGCCCTAAACAACTCCTAAAAGGCACTAAATGGGCAAAATAGGTCCTGGCACACACTGAAGAGGCACCAGATGGGTAAAACAGGCCCTGGCACATACTGGAAAGGCCCTAAACAACTCCTAAAAGGCACTAAATGGGCAAAATAGGTCCTGGCACACACTGAAGAGGCACCAGATGGGTAAAACAGGCCCTGGCACATACTGGAAAGGCCCTAAACAACTCCTAAAAGGCACTAAATGGGCAAAATAGGTCCTGGCACACACTGAAGAGGCACCAGATGGGTAAAACAGGCCCTGGCACATACTGGAAAGGCCCTAAACAACTCCTAAAAGGCACTAAATGGGCAAAATAGGTCCTGGCACACACTGAAGAGGCACCAGATGGGTAAAACAGGCCCTGGCACATACTGGAAAGGCCCTAAACAACTCCTAAAAGGCACTAAATGGGCAAAATAGGTCCTGGCACACACTGAAGAGGCACCAGATGGGTAAAACAGGCCCTGGCACATACTGGAAAGGCCCTAAACAACTCCTAAAAGGCACTAAATGGGCAAAATAGGTCCTGGCACACACTGAAGAGGCACCAGATGGGTAAAACAGGCCCTGGCACATACTGGAAAGGCCCTAAACAACTCCTAAAAGGCACTAAATGGGCAAAACAGGTCCTGGCACACACTGAAGACCCCCTAAACAACTCCTAAAAGGCTCAGAATGGGCAAAATGGGCCCTGGCACACACTAAAGAGGTCCTAACCAACTTCTTAGAGGCACCAGATGAGTAAAATGGGCCCTGGCACACACTGGAAAGGCCCTAAACGTCTCTTAAAAGGCACCAAATTAGCAAAATGGGCCCTGGCACACCCTAAAGGGGCCCTAACCAACTTCTTAGAGACACCAGATGGGTAAAATGGGCCCTGGCACACACTAAAGAGGCCCTAAACATCTACTAAAAGGCACTAGTCCTCACGATGGGTCATGCAGGACAGTTGCATGACTCTCACTAGTACCAGTATGTTGTCATTGTTTTTTGTCGTGTCAGGAGCAACTTGAGAAACTGCAAGTCGCTTCTGGTGTGAGAGAATTGGCCGTCTGAAAGGACGTTGCCCAGGGGACGCCCGGATGAATTGATGTTTTTATCATCCTTGTAGGAGGCTTCTCTCATGTCCCCGTATGAGGAGCTGGAGCTGATAGAGGGAGCTTATCCACCTCTCCCTGGATTCGAACCTGTGACCTATCGGTCTTCAGTCCTGCCAGGACAGGGGTTTAACCCACTGCGCCACCGGGGGCTCCAAGTAGTAGTAGTATAACTACTATTTAAAATTGCCATGGCTCAATGATATTTTTATTTTATTTATGTTTATATCCTGCCCTCTCTCCCTTGTTGGGGGACTCAGAGTGGCTCACATACAGCAGCCATTTGCAGCTATTTAAAAGAATCCACATCATAGTCTCTCATATATATATATTCTCTTTATTTTCTGCCGAAAGGTTTGCCGGAAGCTGGAGGAGAGGACAGCGGAGGTGGAGCAGGCACTGGGGTGCATCAGTGAATTGACGCAGGCCAACACTGTCTTGGAAAAAGGTAAAAAAACACCCTAAGTCTTGACGACCCCCACCCAACCCTTCAAATTCCCATTCCGTCGCTGTTAAAACTATCATTCCCCGGATCCTCTCTTGGCCCGTTCTGAATTGGCATTGATGTATACAATGGTAGTTCCTTAGGGCATGGTGTGGGTATGTTTTTTGTCTGACTCGGTTTCCCTTCCGTAGACCTGGTGTCGGCCCTGCAACGGGCAAATGTTGCTGAGCGCGAAAAAGAGGAGGCCTGTCAAGAAAAGGAAGGGCTTTCTGAGCAGTTGGCAGCGGAACAGGACGCAACCCGGGCGCTGCGAGAGGAGGCAGCGCGGTGAGCGAATCGGGGTCTCTTTCGGGGAGGAGGTCACAAGTCGTCGAACTATTACTATTAATAATAATGATTTATTTATCGTGTCATCAGCGACCACACCATTGTATTACAGTTCTAGCAGAGCAAAGCAAACACACAGATGAAAAAGAAGAAAAAAACACAGATTTTGCAAATTTGGTAGTTGGTTAAATGTCCTTTGACCAGTATCTGGTCCCTTGGAGTACCTCTGGTGTTGCCGCAAGAAGGTCCTCCCTTGTGCATGTGGCAGGGCTCAGGTTGCATTGCAGCAGGTGGTCAGTGGTTGGCTCTTCCCCACACTCGCATGCCGTGGATTCCACTTTGTGGCCCCATTTCTTGAGGTTGGCTCTGCATCTTGTGGTGCCAGAGCGCAGTCTGTTCAGCGCCTTTCAAGTCGCCCAGTCTTCTGTGTGCCTGGGGGGAGTCTCTCATTTGGTATCACCCATGGATTGAGGTGCTGGGTTTGAGCCTGCCACTTTTGGACTCTCGCTTGCTGGGGTGTTCCAGCGAGTGTCTCTATAGATCTTAGAAAACTATTTCTTGATTTAAGTCATTGACGTGCTGGCTGATACCCAAACAGGGGATGAGCTGGAGATGTCTCTGCCTTGGTCCTTTCACTATTGGCTGCTACTTCCCGGCGGATGTCAGGTGGTGCAATACCGGCTAAGCAGTGTAATTTCTCCAGTGGTGTAGGGTGCAGGCACCCTGTGATAATGCGGCATGTCTCATTAAGAGCCACATCCACTGTTTTAGTGTGGTGAGATGTGTTCCACACTGGGCATGCATACTCAGCAGCAGAGTAGCACAGCGCAAGGGCAGATGTCTTCACTGTGTCTGGTTGTGATCCCCAGGTTGTGCCAGTCAGCTTTCGTATGATGTTGTTTCTAGCACCCACTTTTTGCTTGATGTTCAGGCAGTGCTTCTTGTAGGTCAGAGCACGGTCCAGAGTGACTCCCAGGTATTTGGGTGCGCTGCAATGCTCCAGTGGGAATCCTTCCCAGGTGATCCTCAGAGCTCGGGATGCTTGTCTGTTCTTAAGGTGAAAGGCGCATGTCTGTGTTTTAGATGGATTAGGGATCAGTTGGTTTTCCCTGTAATAGGCAGTAAAGGCACCTAGAGCTTCGGAGAGCTTCTGTTCAACCATCTCAAAGCTCCCTGCTTGAGTGGTGATGGCACGATCATCAGCATTGATGAAACTCTCTGTCCCTTCTGGCAGTGGCTGTTCATTTGTGTAGATGTTGAACATGGATGGAGCTAGCACGCTCCCCTGAGGCAGGCCGTTCTTCTGTTTCCGCCATCTGCTTCTCTGGCCCTGGAACTCAAGAAAGAAGCTCTTGTTTCGTAGCAGGTTTCCTATGAGGCGGGTGAGATGGTCGTCCTTTGGGATATTATAAATTTTTCTCAGGAGGAGGCCGTGGTTCACAGTATCATAGGCTGCTGACAAGTCTATGAAGACAGCTCCTGTGATCTCCTGTGATTCTGTATTGCTTACAGAAGCGACCAGCATGCAAGCAATAATAATGATAATAACTATGTATCTCATCATTCTTTGTTTCTTTGTTTGTTTTGGACAGGCTGACCCTCGAGAAGGAGGCACTGCAATGGGAACGCGAGAGCGCCAACCGCGAGGCCCGCGAATCCACCGAATGCCGCGAGGTACCATCAGAAAGGAGGAAAGCTTCCCAGAGTCAATGCAATTAGATAAGGGAGAAGCTTCCCCTTTGGCTTGGGCTCAGCACTAAGGTGATCCAATAGAGTAGAACAGAATAGAATATTATAATAATAAAAAGATAATAAAATAGTATTATAATATTATAATAAGATAAGAATAAGGCGATCTAACATAATATAATAACAATTATAATGCAATATAATATTATAGAAATAATGGAATAATATAATAATATGATATAATATAATATAATAATAATATAATGCGCACCCTGATTTTGAGCTTCCCCTTTGGCTTGGGCTCAGCACTAAGGTGATCTAATATAATATAATAATAACAATAACATAATAGAAATAATGGAATAATATAATAATATGATATAATATAATATAATGCACATCCTGATTTCGAGCTTTCCCTTTGGCTCAGCACGGAGGTGTTCTAATATAATATAATAACAACAATAATATAATAGAAATAATGGAATAATATAATAATATGATATAATATAATAATATAATGCGCACCCTGATTTTGAGCTTCCCCTTTGGCTTTGGCTCAGCACTAAGGTGATCTAATATAATATTATAATAACAGCAATAATATAATAGAAATAATGGAATAAGAAAATATTATAATATAATTATAATAAGATAATATTATAATATGAAAATCTAATGCGCATCCTGATTTTGAGCTTCCCCTTTGGCTTTGGCTCAGCACTAAGGAGATATAATAACCATAATAATAATATACTAATGCAAACCCTGATTTTGAGCTTCCCCTTTGGTTTTGGCTCAGCATTAAGGTGATCTAATATAATATAATAACAATACTGTAATATAAATAGTGGAGTAATATAATATAATTATAATAAGATAATATAATAATATATTTATTTATTATTATTAAATAAATATATTATTATCTTATCTTATTAATATTATAATATAATAATATATATTTAATTTTTTTATTTATTTAATTATATATGTTTATTTCTATATAAATAATATATTTATTTATTATTATTAAATAAATATTATTATATTATCTTATTATAATTATAATATAATAATATTATAATTATAATATAATAATATGAAAATCTAATGCGCATCCTGATTTCAAGCTTCTCCTTTAGCTTTGGCTCAGCACTAAGGTGATCTGATATATATAATAACAATAATAATATAATTATAATAATGCGCACCCTGATTTTGAGCTTCCCCTTTGGCTTGGGCTCAGAACTAAGGTTTTATAATATAATAATTATAATATAATAATATTATAGAAATAATGGAATAATGTAATTATAATATTATAATAAGGTAATTAATAATATGAAATTCCAATGCACACCCTGATTTTGAGGTTCCCCTTTGGCTTTGGCTCAGAACTAAGGTGATCTAATATAATAATACAATATAATAATAGTAATAATGCAATAAGATAATATAATAATATAATTATAACATTGTAAGTTAATGTAATAATATGAAAATCTAATGCACACCCTGATTTCGAGCTTCCCCTTTGGCTTTCGCTCAGCACTAAGGTGATCTAATATATATAACAACAATAATAATATTATAGTAATAATGGAATAAGATAATAATAAGATTAGAATAATATAAGATAATCTAATGTGTACTCTGATTTTGAGCTTCCTCTTTGGCTTTGGCTCAGCACTAAGGTGATCTAATATAATATACCTACAATAATAAGATAATATAATAATAATAATAATAATAATAATAATAATAGAATAAGGTAATATAAAAATATAATAGTAGTATTATAATAAGATAATCTAATGCGCACCCTGATTTCAAGCTTTCCCCTTGACTTTGGCTCGGCACTAAGGTGATCTAATATAATATACCTACAATAATAATAATAATAATAATATAATAATAATAATAATAATAATAATAGAATAAGATAATATAATAATATTATAGTATTATAATAAGATAATTAATGCACACCCTGATTTCAAGCTTTCCCTTTGACATTGGCCCTCCTTCCTTCCTTCCTTCTCCTCCCTCCCTCCCTCCCCTTTTCCTTCCTTCCTGTCCCTCCTTCCTTCTTCCTTTCCTTCTTTTCCTCCCTTCTTTTCCTCCTTTCCCTTTCTTCATTTCCTTCCCCTTCATTTCCTTCCCTCCCTCCTTTCTTCATCCCCCTCCTTTCTTTCCCTCCTTCCTTCCTCCCTTCCTGTCCCTCCTTTTTTTCCTTCCTTCCCTTCTTTCCCTCCCTCCCTTCCTTTTTCCTTCCTTTCTGTCCCTCCTTCCTTCTTCATTTCCTTCTTTTCCTCCCTCCCTTTCCTCCTTCTTTCCCTTGCTTCATTTCCTTCCCTCCCTCCCCTTTTCCTTTCTTCCTGTCCCTCCTTCCTTCTTCCTTTCCTTCTTTTCCTTCCTCCTTTTCCTCCTTTCCCTTTCTTCATTTCCTTCCCCTTCATTTCCTTCCCTCCCTCCTTTCTTCCCCTCCTTCCTTCCTCCTTCCTTCCTTCTCCTCCCTCCCTCCCCTTTTTCTTCCTTCCTGTCCCTCCTTCCTTCTTCCTTTCCTTCTTTTCCTCCCTCCTTTTCCTCCTTTCCCTTTTTCTTCCCCTTCATTTCCTTCCCTCCCTCCTTTCTTCACCCCCTCCTTTCTTTCCCTCCTTCCTTCCTCCCTTCCTGTCCCTCCTTTTTTTCCTTCCTTCCCTTCTTTCCCTCCCTCCCTTCCTTTTTCCTTCCTTCCTGTCCCTCCTTCCTTCTTCATTTCCTTCTTTTCCTCCCTCCCTTTCCTCCTTCTTTCCCTTGCTTCATTTCCTTCCCCCTCATTTCCTTCCCTCCCTCCTTTCTTTCCCACCTTCCTTCCACCTTCCTTCTCCTCCCTCCCTTCCTGTCCCTCCTTTTTTTCCCCTTCCTTTCCTTCTTCCCCCCCCCTCCTTTTTTCCTTCCTTCCTGTCCCTCCTTCCTTTCCTCCTTCTTTCCTATTCTTCATTTCCTTCCCTCCCTCCTTTCTTCATCCCCCTCCCTTCCTGCCTCTCTCCTTTCTTTTCCTTCCTTCCTGTCCCTCCTTCCTTCCTTCTTCCTTTCCTTCTTTCTAAGAGATAAATACAATATTAAATGGAAGGGACAGTCAAGAAGTAACGAGAGGAGGAGGGAAAGAGGGAAGGAAGGAAGGAGAGAAGCAGGGAGGGAAAGAAGGAAAGAAAGAAAGAGAAGCAAGAAAGGAGAGAAGGAAATAAAAAAGGGAAAGGAAAAACAGAGGGAAGGGAGAGAAGGAACAAAAGATAGGGAAGGAAGGAAAGATGTAACCAAAGAGCAAAGAAAGGGAGGAAAGAAACAGGTAGAGATGGAAGAAAGATGAGAGATAGGGAAAGAAAAAGAAGAAAGGAAGGAAAGAGGGAAAGAAGGAGAGAAAGAGGGAGGGAAGGTTGGCCACAGCAGCGCGTGGCGGGTACAGCTAGTATAGTAATAATGGAATAATATAATATAATAATATAATAGTAGTATTATCATAAGATAATCTAATGCGCACCCTGATTTCGAGCTTCCCCTCTGACTTTGGCTCAGCACTAATATAATATAATAACCATAATATAATATAGTAACAATAGAATAAGGTAATATTTTAATAAGGTCATATTATAATAAGATAATCTAATGTGCACCCTCTTTGGCTTTGGCTCAGTTCTAAGACGATCTAATATAACAATAATATAATAAGATAATCTAATGCCTCATAGCTCAAGTGGGTTGTTATAATAATTATAATTCTTATTATTTGCACCTCAATTTTGTTGAGAGGATTTAGCCCCCAAAGGTGAGCATTAGATTCGATTCCCGGCTTTGCTCAATCTCTTGTTTCTCCGTCTTTTTCCCCCCAAAGTTCATCGAGGAGGAAAACGAGATCATGCGGCGCCATCAGGCAGAGACCGAGGCGGCGCTGAAATCTGCCCTGGCCGCCCTGAGAGAGCAAGGGGCCCAGATGGAGGACCTCAAGGGAGCCCACCAGACCCTCCAGTAAGGCTCCTTCCTCCTCCGCCTTGGCCCCTTTCCTGGGCTTGCCATCCACCTATTCTTCACCTATCTAATTGTATTATATAATAATAATAATAATAATATATAATACAATTAATATATTAAATATTATATTATATATTAAATATTATAATAATAATATGTAGCACGATTTTTGTTCCTGGGTTATGAATGTCATTTCCTAATTGGTTCTTTCATAAGAACATGGGAAATAATTTATTAAACTGCCCAAACATCCTGCTATACCACATTATGTGATATTATATTCTTTATTATGAAATGATAATAATATATAATAATAAAATACAATAATAATTATACTATGTAACACAATTATATTATTATTACTATTTTTTTCCAAATTGTGTTGCAGTGTCATGCTTTGCAGCCTGTCTTACCTGCACTACTACTATTATTATGATACTTGTAATAAAATAATAATATATAATAAGAAAATACAATAATAATAATACTATGTAACACAATTATATATATATATATATATTACTATATTATCATTATTACAATTTTTTATTATTATTTACTATTATTATACATTGTTATTACTTAATATTAATATATTAATATATATTAATATATTATCATTATTAATATAATATTAATATATTATAATAATTATTATAATTATTATAATATAATATATTATAATATATAATATTATAATATTATATAATATATTATAATTATTATAATATTAATATATTATCATTATTGCATTTTTTCCAAATTGTGTTGCAGTGTGTCATGCCTTGCAGCCTGTCTTACCTGTACCCTTATTATTATTATACTTATTATAAAATAATAATATATAATAATAAAAAACAATTATATTATTATTACCATTATTACAATTTTTCCTTATTAGGATTTACTATTATTATTGTGTATTGATATTACTATATTATCATTATTGCAATTTTCCTTATTATTATTTACTATTATTATTGTGTGTTGTTATTACTATATTATCATTATTGCAATTTTTTTCCAAATTGTGTTGCAGTTTACATGCACTCTTACTATTATTATTATACTTATTGTAAAATAATAATATATAATAATAAAATAAAATAATAATAATACTATGTAACACAATTATATATATATCTAATATTACTATATTATCATTTTTACAATTTTCCTTATTATTATTTACTATTATTATTGTGTGTTGTTATTACTATATTATCATTATTGAAATTTTTTTCCAAATTGTGTTGTAGTTTACATGCACTCTTACTATTATTATTATTATAAATAAAATACAATAATAATAATAATAATATGTAACACAATTATATATGTATTATTAATATTACTATATTTTATTACAATTTTTCCTTATTATTATTTACTATTATATATAATTACTATATTATCATTATTGCAGTTTTTCAATTGTATTGCACAGCATCATTATTTCCACCCTTCTTCTTATTATATATTATTATTATTATTACTATTTTGTCATTATTACATTTTTTTCCTTATTATATACTATTATTATATATTCTTATTACTATATTATCATTATTGAAATTTTTCCAAATTGTGTTGCACAGCGTCATTATTTCCACCCTTCTTCTTATATATTATTATTATTATTATTATTATTATTATTACTATATTATCATTATTACATTTTTTCAAATTGTGTTGCATCCATTATTATTATATTACTATATTATTATCATTCCTTTTTCAAATTGTGTTGCACATGCTTTGCACCCTTATTATTATTATATATTACTATTAATAATAATTAATAAAATAAAATATATAATTAAAATATTATTATATATTACTATTAATAATAATGAGGTTGCAAAGCATGACACTGTGCCACACTATTATTTCAAATAGTGTTGCACAGTGTCATGCTTTGCAACCTCATTAATATTACTATTATTATATTTTATTTATCGTGTCATCAGCAACCATTGTGTTACAATTCTAACAGAGCAAAACAAACACACAGATTAAAAAGGAAAAGGAAAAAAAACCACACAGATTTTGCAAACTTGGTAGTTGATTAGATGTCCTTTGACCAGTATCTGGCCCCTTGGAGTGCCTCTGGTGTTGCCGCAAGAAGGTCCTCCATTGTGCATGTGGCAGGGCTCAGGGTGCATTGCAGCAGGTGGTCAGTGGTTTGCTCTTCTCCACACTCGCATGCCGAGGATTCCACCCTGTAGCCCCATTTCTTAAGATTGGCTCTGCATCTGGTGGTGCCAGAGCGCAGTCTGTTCAGCGCCTTCCAAGTCGCCCCGTCTTCTGCGTGCCCAGGGGGGAGTCTCTCATCTGGTATCACCCATGAATTGAGGTGCTGGGTTTAGGCCTGCCACTTTTGGACTCTCGCTTGCTGGGGTGTTCCAGCGAGTGTCTCTGTAGATCTAAGAAAACTATGTCTTGATTTAAGTTGTTGACGTGCTGGCTGATACCCAAACAGGGGATGAGCTGGAGATGTCTCTGCCTTGGTCCTTTCACTATTGGCTGCTCCTTCCCGGCGGATGTCAGGTGGTGCAATACCGGCTAAGCAGTGTAATTTCTCCAGTGGTGTAGGGCGCAGACACCCTGTGATAATGCGGCATGTCTCATTAAGAGCCACATCTACTGTTTTAGTGTGGTGAGATGTGTTCCACACTGGGCATGCATACTCAGCAGCAGAGTAGCACAGCGCAAGGGCAGATGTCTTCACTGTGTCTGGTTGTGATCCCCAGGTTGTGCCAGTCAGCTTTCATATGATGTTGTTTCTAGCGCCCACTTTTTGCTTGATGTTCAGGCAGCGCTTCTTGTAGGTCAGAGCACGGTCCAGAGTGACTCCCAGGTATTTGGGTGCGCTGCAATGCTCCAGTGGGATTCCTTCCCAGGTAATAATCCTCAGAGCTCGGGATGTTTGTCTGTTCTTAAGGTGAAAGGCGCATGTCTGTGTTTTAGATGGATTCGGAATCAGTTGGTTTTCCCTGTAATAGGCAGTAAGGGCACCTAGAGCTTCAGAGAGCTTCTGTTCAACCATCTCAAAGCTCCCTGCTTGAGCGGTGATGGCACGATCATCAGCATAGATGAAACTCGCTGTCCCTTCTGGCAGTGGCTGGTCATTTGTGTAGATGTGGAACATGGATGGAGCAAGCACGCTCCCCTGAGGCAGGCCGTTTATTATTATACTATTAATAATAATACTATTAATAATAATATACTATTAATAATAATACTATTATTATTATTTATGACTATATCATTATCATTACAATTTTTTGTGTTTCTTTCCCATAGGGATGAACGGGACGCCCTCCGGGCGGAGTTAGTCGCCTCCGAAGCCAAGGCCCGCAGCACCGGAGCCGTCTTGGAGGCCCTTTCCAAATCTCTTTGGGACATGAAAGGCGTCCATTTGCAGATGCTAGAAATGGCCGACCTTGAAGAAACTTCTCTAAACCGTACCCCTGCGCCGCGCCAACACGGCTCCTCTTTCGTCGACAGCATCTTGCAAGCCGCGGCGGGAAGAGGTGAGTTTTAATAGATCGAAATGATCAATGTTATGTAGAGAAAATCCTGTATTTTCCCTTCCCATCAATCCTGGTAGTTCTCAAGCTGCTCGAAAAGCTCCCAGCTATCCAGAGGACGACAACAATCAACACTTTGCATTTGTCTTCCTCCTGAAGGCAAGGAGGGATGTTGATGCCCTGATTTCCCCCGGGAGTGAGTTCCACAGATGGGGGGCCACCACCGAGAAGGCCCTGCTCCTCGTCCCCACCAGCCTCACTTGTGATAGCGGTGGGGTCGAGAGCAGGGCCTCCCCGGATGATCTCAAATTCCGGGATGGGACGTAGAGGGAGATACGTTCGGACAGATACGCTGGACCGGAACCATAAAGGGTTTTGTAGGTCAAAACCAGCACCTTGAATTGTGCTCGGAACTGAATCGGCAGCCAGTGGAGCTGACACAGCAAGGGGGTGGTGTGTTCCCTGTATGTCGCTCCGGTTAACAATCTGGCTGCCGCTCGCTGGACCAGTTGAAGTTTCCGAACAGTCTTCAAGGGCAACCCCACGTAGAGTGCGTTGCAGTAGTCTATACGGCAGTGGTTCTCAACCTTCCTAATGCCGTGACCCCTTAATACAGTCCCTCATGGTGTGGTGACCCCCAACCATAATGTTGCTTTCGTTGCTACTTCGTAACAGTCATTTTACTACTGTTATAAATCATAATGTAAATATCTGATATGCAGGATGCATTTTCATTCACTGGACCAAACTGGGCACAAATACCCAATACACCCAAATGTGAACACAGATGGAGTTTGGGGAAAATAGACCTGATATTTGGGAGTTGTAGTTGCTGGGATTTATAGTTCACCTACAATCAAAGAGCAATCTGAACTCCACCAGCGATGGATTTGAACCAAACTTGGCTTCCATGACCAATGGAAAACACTGGAAGGGTTTGATGGGCCTTGACCTTGAGTTTGGGAGTTGTAGTTCACCAATATCCAGAGAGCACTGTGGACACATGCGATGGTGGATCTGGACCAAACTTGGCACAAATACTCAATATGGCCAAATGTGAACACAGATAGAGTTTGGGGGAAATAGACCTGATATTTGGGAGTAGTAGTTGCTGGGATTTATAGTTCACCTACAATCAAAGAGCAATCTGAACTCCACCAGCGATGGATTTGAACCAAACTTGGCTCCCATGACCTTTGAAAACACTGGAAGGGTTTGATGGGCATTGACCTTGAGTTTGGGAGTTGTAGTTCACCAATATCCAGAGAGCACTGTGGACTCATGCGATGGTGGATTTGGACCAAATTTGGCACAAATCCTCAATATGCCCAAATGTGAACACTGGTGGAGTCTGGGGAAAATAGATCTTGACATTTGGGAGTTGTAGTTCCCCAATATCCAGAGAGCACTGTGGACTCATGCGATGGTGGATCTGGACCAAATTTGGCACAAATACTCAATATGCCCAAATGTGAACACTGTTGGAGTCTGAGGAAAATAGATCTTGACATTTGGGAGTTGTAGTTCACCAATATCCAGAGAGCACTGTGGACTCATGTGATGGTGGATCTGGACCAAACTAGGCACAAATACTCAATATGCCCAAATGTGAACACTGGTGGAGTCTGGGGAAAATAGATCTTGACATTTGGGAGTTGTAGTTTCTGGAATTTATAGTTCATTACAATCAAAGAACATTCTGATCTCCACCAACAATAGAATTGGCTCAAACTTCCCACATGGAATCCCCATAACCATCAGAAAATACTGTGTTTTCTTATGGTCTTTAGCGACCCCTCTGACACCCCCTCGCGACCCCCTCAGGGGTCCCGACCCCCAGGTTGAGAAACTCTGCTATACGGGATGTAACAAGAGCGTGGACCACGATATATATCCCTAAATCCATCTCTTCCAAGTGTTTTGAGCTTTCCCAGTTTTCGGCAACTATGACTATTATTGGAAGCAAACCCCATTATAGTCTATTTACCTTTGTTTTTCTTTCAGAGTCCCGGACTCCGGGCCTTTTGAGCGAATCAACAGCCTTCGCAAAAGCTATTCCAGTGCGGTCATCAGCGCCATCAGGTAATGCTCATGACGATGCTATAATAATAATATAGTATTAATATAGCAACAATATAGCGATAATACAGTATTAATATAGCAATAACATAGCATTATAATAGTATTGTTATAGCGATAATGTAGCAATAATATGGCATTAATATAGCAATATATAGAATTAATATGGTGATAATATAGCAATAAAGCAATAATATGGTATTACTATAATAATAATAATAATAATATGGCATTAATATAGTAATCATATAGTAATAATATAGTAGCAATATGGTGATAATATAGCATTAATATAGTGATAATATATTGTCGTAAATAAAAAATAACAAATGTAAATAAATAAATAATATAATATAACATTAATATAGCAATAATACAGCATTAATACAGCAATAATATGGCAAAATATGGTACTAATGGCAATAATATAGTAATCGTATGGCACTAATGGCAATATATAGTAATAACATGGTATTAATGGCGATAATATAGTAATAATATGGTACGAATGGCAATAATATAGTACTACTATAGCAATAATATATATATAGTAATAATATATATATATAGTAATAATATGCTATGAATGGCAATAACATGGTAATATGGTACTATTGGCAATAATATAGTACAAATATAACAATAATATAGTAAAAAATGGTATGAATGGCAATAATATAGTAATAATATGGTACTGCTGGCGATAATATAGCAATAACATGGTACTCATGGCAATACTATAGTAATAATATTGTATTAATAGTGATAATATAGTACTAATATAACTATATCGTAATAGTATGGTACTCATGGCAATACTATAGTAATAATATGCTATGAATGGCAATAACATAGTAATAATATGGTACGAATGGCAATAATATAGTACTAACAATAATATAGTAATAATATGGTACTCAAGGCGATAATATAGCAATAATGTGGTACTCATAGCAATAATATAGTAATAATATGGTACTCATGGCGATACTATAGTAATAATATGGTACTCAAGTCGATAATATAGCAATAATATGGTACTAATGGCAATACTATAGTAATAATATTGTATTAATGGTGATAATGTAGTACTAATATAACAATATCGTAATAGTATGCTATGAATGGCAATAACATAGTAATAATATGGTACTAATGGCAGTAATATAGTACCAATATAACAATAATATAGTAATAATATGGTACTCATGGCGATAATATAGTACAAATATAACAATAATATAGTAAAAATGGTATGAATGGCAATAATGTAATAATATGGTACTAATATAGCAATAACATGGTATGAATGGCAATATAGTAGGAATATGGTACTACTGGCGATAATATAGTAATCATATTGTACTAATGGCAATAATATAGTAATAATATTGCACTAATGGTAATATAGTACTAATATAACAATAATATAGTAATAGTATGGTATTAATGGCAATAATATAGTAATATGGTATGAATGGTAATAACATAGTAATAATATGGTCTTAATTGTGATAATATAGTACTAATACAACAATAATATAGTAATAATATGGTACTAATGACAATAATATAGCAATAATATTGTACTAATGGCAATAATATAGTTATAATATGGTACTAATGGCAATACTATAGTAATAATATGGTACTAATGGCAATAATATAGTAATAATATGTTACTAATGGCAATAATATAGTAATAATATTGTACTAATGGTAATTAGTACTAATATAACATTTTTTTGTGGTATGAACAATAGTATAGTAATAGTATGGTATTAATGGCAATAATATAGTAATATGGTATGAATGGTAATAACATAGTAATAATATGGTCTTAATTGTGATAATATAGTACTAATACAACAATAATATAGTAATAATATAGTACTAATGGCAATAATATAGCAATAATATTGTACTAATGGCAATAATATAGTAATAATATGGTACTAATGGCAATACTATAGTAATAATATGGTACTAATGGCAATAATATAGTAATAATATGGTACTAATGGCAATAATAAAGTAATAATATGGTACTAATGGCAATAATATAGTAATACTATTGTACTAATGGTAATTAGTACTAATATAACATTTTTTTGTGGTATGAACAATAGTATAGTAATAGTATGGTATGAATGGTAATAACATAGTAATATGGTATGAATGGTAATAACATAGTAATAATATGGTACTAATCGTGACAATATAGTACTAATATAACAATAATATAGTAATAATATGGTACTAATGGCAATAATATAGCACTAATATAACAATAATATAATAATAGTATTAGTATGGCATCAATATAGCATTCAATATCGTATCAGTATGATGATAACATAGCATTAATATAGTAATGACATAGTTACTGTAATATCAATATAGTAATTTAGTTATAGTACAGTATTGATATAGTACAAATATAGCATTGCTTTGGCAATAATATTTAGTAATTATATAAAGTAATAAATCTAATAAATAATAATAGTAATTATAATGGTGGAATATTCAGGTGGAGATTTGAACTCGGGTGCTTTCACGCCGTTATGTTTTCCCGTTTGCCTCCTTCCCTTGCACAACGTCCTTGCGAGGCGGGCCCAAACCAATGAGTTTTTCTTCCTTCAAACCCAGCTCTTTTCCCCATTTTTCTCCCAAAAATGGTACAGAGATCCAGGAGGACTTTTCCTGCTGCGTTCGGGACTTCCGAGGAGCCGCAGCCCAGATCCGCCAGCTGATTTCCAGCCGCAACGAGGAAATTCGGAACCTGAAGGTGGAAGTGTGAGTACGATTGTCGCCTTCTACTTCTTGGATGATGGGTGTTGTAGTCCGAGTATATACATTGCTTTGTTTTTTTTTCCCCCTTCCTTTTGGGAACAGTTTGCAGCTGAAGCAAAGCTTGGAAGGCGCAGAAAAGAGGCTTCAGGAGGAAAAGGAAGCCGCGGACACCAATGTATCTAAGTTGAGCAAGGCGCTCCACCAGCACATGGAGGTCAGGATTATTTCTCACTGCAACCACCGCAGTCCCCCATAATATAATAATAATAATAATAATAATAATAATAATAATATAATATATAATAATAATATAATGGCTATAAAGGTGGTGGTGATATAATAATAATAATAATAATAATAATAATAATAATATAAACAAATAATAATAATATAATGATCATAAAGGTGAAGGTGGTGACGATGATGATGATAATAGCATAATAATATATAAATAATAATATAATAATATTATATTATTATATTATAATAATAAATATATAATATATAATAGTTCAACCCTATTGGCTATGTGTCGCTTGACAAGGTTAGATAGTCATGGCCAAACCAGATTATTTAAGCAATGACTTGTAATCCTCTTCTCTTTTTATTTTCCAAACCCCAAAGAATGAAAAGGAGATGCAGGCACTGATGCGGAAGCAAGAGAAGAGGTTCCTGCAACTGAGCGACCAGAGCTGGGAAATTGCGGTAAGGAATTCTTTATACACAAAATACTATTATTATTTTTGTTGTTGTTATTGTGCAGAAAGGAGTGGGTCTAGATGACCTTTGGGGGCCCTTTTCCGCAGCCCTACACATATATTAATATAGAATGCAATGTACAGAAACAACATTACAACATTTATATAGTATCAGCCAATCCCATAAGCTCTGCTTAAGTGAGTCTACTCTCAAGCAACCAGAAGCAACGTTTATCCACCATCGGCCAATCCCCATGGATTCCGGTTAACTGAGAGTCTACTCTCAAGCAACGAGAAACAACATTTATATAGTATCAGCCAATCCCATGAGCTCTGCTTAAGTGAGTCTACTCTCAAGCAACCAGAAGCAACGTTTATCCACCATCGGCCAATCCCCATGGGCTCCGGTTAACTGAGAGTCTACTCTCAAGCAACCAGAAGTGACTTTTATCTAGCACCAGCCAATCCCCATGGGTCCCGGTTAACGGAGAGTCTACTGGGCTGGATTGGATGATCTCAGGGGGTCCCCTTTGGATTCTGATCCACTAAGAAGGCCATTTTTTTGCCCTCTCTCCTATAGACTTTGCAGGAGGAAGTCTCCCAGCTGAAAGTCGCTCTCCAGAAAGCGGAGAGGGAGTCGGCCGCGCTGTGGGAGGAACTGGATCGGACGAAGAAGCCCTCGGAAGGGGATGCCTTGCGGGAAAAGATCTGGCTGCGGGACGAGGTGCGGATCGGGCCCTTTTGGGGGGGGGGGGGGGGAAGGAAGGCCCAAAGCGGAGGAAGAGGAAGCTCCCATTGATGCCCTTGCCTTTTCCAGGTGGAGAAACTGAGAGAGATCCTCCTGCGCAAGGACGGCGAGCAAAAGGAAATCCTCGCCCGAAGCGCCTACCAGGTCAGGCCGGCTGCTCTCACCTTCCATCCATCCTTCTCTTTGCCTCCATCCCTTCTTTTATCTATCTCCATCCCTCCTTTTATTTCCCTCCATCCCTCCTTTATCTCCACCTCCATCCCTCCTTTTATTTCCCTCCATCCCTCTTTTATTTCCCTCAGTCCCTCCTTTTCTCCACCTCCATCCCTTTTCTCGACCCCTATCCTCCTTTTCTCTACCTCCCTCTTCCTTTTCGCCACCTCCATCTCTCCTTTTTCTCTACCTCCATCCCTCCTTTTCTCCAACTCCATCCTTTTCTCTACCTCCATCCATCCTTTTATTTCCCTCCATCCCTCCTTTTTCTCCACCTCCATCCCTCCTTTTCTCCACTTCCATCCCTCCTTTTATTTCCCTCCATCCCTCCTTTTCTCTACCTCCATCCCTCTTTTATTTCCCTCCATCCCTCCTTTTTCTCCACCTCCATCCCTCCTTTTCTCCATCTCCATACCTCCTTTTCCTCCATCTCTCCTTTTTTCTACCTCCATCCCTCCTTTTATTTCCCTCAGTCCCTTCTTTTCTCCACCTCCATCCCTTTTCTCGACCCCTATCCTCCTTTTCTCTATCTCCCTCCTCCTTTTCGCCACCTCCATCTCTCCTTTTTCTCTACCTCCATCCCTCCTTTTCTCCAACTCCATCCCTTTTCTCTACCTCCATCCATCCTTTTATTTCCCCCAATCCCTCCTTTTCTCCACCTCTATCCCTTCTTTTCTCAACCTCCATCCCTTCTTTTTTCCACCTCTATCCCTTCTTTTCTCAACCTCCATCCCTTCTTTTTTCCACTTCCATCCCTCCTTTTCTCCACCTTCATCCCTTCTTTTCTCCACCTCCATCCCTTTTCTCCACCTCCATCCCTTTTCTTTACCTCCATCCCTTCTTTTATTTCCCCCAACCCCTCCTTTTCTTCACCTCTATCCCTTCTTTTTTCTACCTCCATCCTTCCTTTTCTCCATCTCCATACCTCCTTTTCTCCTCCTTTATCTCTCCTTTTTTCTACCTCCATCCCTCCTTTTATTTCCCTCAGTCCCTCGTTTTCTCCACCTCCATCCCTTTTCTCGACCCCTATCCTCCTTTTGTCTACCTCCCTCCTCCTTTTCGCCACCTCAATCTCTCCTTTTTCCCTACCTCCATCCCTCCTTTTCTCCAACTCCATCCTTTTCTCTACCTCCATCCATCCTTTTATTTCCCTCCATCCCTCCTTTTTCTCCACCTCCATCCCTCCTTTTATTTCCCTCCATCCCTCCTTTTCTCTACCTCCATCCCTCTTTTATTTCCCTCCATCCCTCCTTTTTCTCCACCTCCATCCCTCCTTTTCTCCATCTCCATACCTCCTTTTCCTCCATCTCTCATTTTTTCTACCTCCATCCCTCCTTTTATTTCCCTCAGTCCCTTCTTTTCTCCACCTCCATCCCTTTTCTCGACCCCTATCCTCCTTTTCTCTATCTCCCTCCTCCTTTTCGCCACCTCCATCTCTCCTTTTTCTCTACCTCCATCCCTCCTTTTCTCCAACTCCATCCCTTTTCTCTACCTCCATCCATCCTTTTATTTCCCCCAATCCCTCCTTTTCTCCACCTCTATCCCTTCTTTTCTCAACCTCCATCCCTTCTTTTCTCCACCTCTATCCCTTCTTTTCTCAACCTCCATCCCTTCTTTTTTCCACTTCCATCCCTCCTTTTCTCCACCTTCATCCCTTCTTTTCTCCACCTCCATCCCTTTTCTCCACCTCCATCCCTTTTCTTTACCTCCATCCCTTCTTTTATTTCCCCCAACCCCTCCTTTTCTTCACCTCTATCCCTTCTTTTTTCTACCTCCATCCTTCCTTTTATCCACCTCCATCTCTTCTTTTATTTCCCTCAATCCCTCCTTTTCTCTGCCTACATCCTCCTTTCCTCTACCTCAATCCCTCCTTTCTCCACCTCCATCCCTCCTTTTTATTTCCCTCAATCCCTCCTTTTCTCTACCTTCATTCCTCTTCTCTACTGTCATCTCTCCTTTTCTTTTATCCCTCCCTTTTCTTTGCCTATCCCTCCTTTTCTCTACCTTGATTCTTCCTTTGACTTCATCCCTCTTTTTTCTTTGCGCCCATCCCTTCTCTTTCCCCTTTCCCTCTATCCCTCCTTTTCTTTGCCTTCCTCCACCCTTCCTTTCCTTTCCATTCGTCCTCCATCTTCCCTGTTTTCTTCCCTTCTTTTCCAGATGCGGAGCCTCGAGGCCCAGCTTTTGCAAGCCAAAAAAATGCAGAGGAAACACGAGCAGACCCAGGCCGAGATCAAGGCTGTGAGCGAGTCGGGGACCCATGGGATGGGTAGTCCTCCGGCCTCGTGCCGTGGATGAGTAGTGTCCGGCTGACCCCTCTCTTTCCCCCTTCCTCTCATCCAGGCTCTGTCTGCTTCACCCCCCGATGTTGGCCAGGCCTGCCGCCTCCTCGAACCCGACGCCTGAGACCCCTTTGGACCCTTTCACTGTCAATATGTATATAGTTAAATTAAACAATTTGTGTTGTTGTGTCTTGCAAACCCTGGTTAGTTCGTTCTTTCTCTACTGTGGGTTTTGCACCCGCAAAGTTGGATGGGCTCTGCAGTCTCTGAACTGCAGAATAATGAGCTTTACAGTCTCTACTGAGGACTAATGGGATCTACAGTCTCTCCAGTGTGGACTAATGGGCTCTATAGTCTCTCTACTGAGGATTAATGGGCTTTATAGCCACTCCAGTGTGGGCTAATGGGCTTTATTGTTTCTTTACTGAGGACTAATGGGCTTTAAAGTCTATACTATGGACTAATGGGATCTACAGTCTCTCCAGTGTGGACTAATGGGCTCTATAGTCTCTCTACTGAGGATTAATGGGCTTTATAGCCACTCCAGTGTGGGCTAATGGGCTTTATTGTTTCTTTACTGAGGACTAATGGGCTTTAAAGTCTATACTATGGACTAATGGGATCTACAGTCTCTCCAGTGTGGACTAATGGGCTCTATAGTCTCTCTACTGAGGACTAATGGGCTTTATTGTTTCTTTACTGAGGACTAATGGGCTTTAAAGTCTATACTATGGACTAATGGGCTTTATAGCCTCTCCAATGTGGACTAATGGGTTTTACAGTCTCTACTGAGGACTAATGGGATCTACAGTCTCTCCAGTGTGGATTAATGGGCTCTATAGTTTCTCTACTGAGGACTAATGGGCTTTATAGCCATTCCAGTGTGGACTAATGGGCTTTACGGTATCTACCGAGGACTAATGGGCTTTTTGGTCTCTACTGAGGACGAATGGGCTTTACAGTCTCTCTACTGAGGACTAATGGACTTTCAAGTCTCTACTGAGGATCTATGGGCTTTATAGTCTCTACTGAGGACTAATGGGCTTTACAGTCTCTACTGAGGACGAATGGGCTTTATAGTCTCTACTGAGGACGAATGGGCTTTACAGTCTCTACTGAGGACGAATGGGCTTTACAGTCTCTACTGAGGACGAATGGGCTTTACAGTCTCTACTGAGGATGAATGGGCTTTTTGGTCTCTACTGTGGACGAATGGGCTTTACGGTCTCTACTGAGGACGAATGGGCTTTACAGTCTCTACTGAGGATGAATAGGCTTTTTGGTCTCTACTGAGGACTAATGGGCTTTACAGTCTCTCCAATGTGGGCTTTACAGTCTCTACTGAGGACTAATGGACTTTACAGTCTCTACTGAGGACTAATGGGCTTTTAAGTCTCTACTTGAGGACCTATGGGCTTTATAGTCTCTCTACTGAGGACTAATGGGCTTTACAGTCTCTCCAATGTGGCTTTACAGTCTCTCTACTGAGGACTAATGGACTTTACAGTCTCTACTGTGGACGAATGGGCTTTCAAGTCTCTACTGAGGACCTATGGGCTTTATAGTCTCTACTGTGGACAAATGGGCTTTCGTGAGCAGACTGAGAGGCAGCCACAAAGGCAGGAAGGAATCTAGGTCACGGGAGGGAGGGAGGGAAGGAGGATAAAGCCCGCTCATCCTTTGCGTTGGGTGGAGAGAAACACAAAGCTAGGTCACCCGAAAGGGAGGACGAATGGTGCCGGAACAGGCCCTGGGGCGATGGGTTACGCACTGCCATCTATGCGGCAGCACCGAGTGAAAAGCCCGCCTTCCTCCGAGGCCGAGAGAGTGTGACTCTCCCATAGGTTCAGTCCCAGCCTAGCTCTTTGCAAAGCTATTGGCGGAAACGATGCTGAGTAATAGCCGCCCTCCCCAAAAAGAGGATTTGTTTTGTTTTATTTTTCGACATTTTCTTGCTGCGTCATTACCATTGTCGCCTTCTGCCCGACAGAGCGGGCTTCAAAGGGGATTGATTGATGGATGCCATCCCTTCATCCATAATGCATGCATTCAAAGTAATGCTGTGGGATCGCTAATGGACCTGATGCTAACTAGTTGGCACGCAACAACAATATAATAATAGATTGTTGCATGTCAACAACAAAGATAATTTTATTATTCATTCATTCATTTACTATATAATTATTATTCTTTCCCTAAGGACAACTACACAAGTTTATGGGATCACCAGGGATCATTTCCACTATTATTATTATTATTATTACTACTACTACTACTACTACTACTACTATAATTTCCCTAAGGGAAGCCTTTGCAGGTAGATGGAGTCACCACGGGTCATTTCCATCATCAATATTATTATTTCTGTTATTTCCCCCATTATTATTATTAATATTATTATTATTATTATTGTCAAAGGCTCACTAACTCTGAGGATGCTTGCCATAGATGCAGGCGAAATGTCAGGAGAGAATGCCTCTAAAACATGGCCATGTAGCCCAAAAAAAACCCCCACAACAACCCATTATTATTATTATTATTACTCTAATTTCCCTAAGGGAGCCTTTGCAGGTAGATGGGGTCACCAGGGGTCATTTCCATCATTATTATTATCAATATTATTTTATTGTTTATCATGTATTATTATATATTATTATTACTATTATTTCCCTAAGGGATCCTTTGCAGGTGGATGGGGTCTCCAGGGGTCATTTCCACCATTATTATTATCAATATTATTTTATTGTTTATTATGTAGTATAATATATTATTATTACTATTACTATTATTTCCCTAAGGGATCCTTTGCAAGTGGATGGGGTCTCCAGGGGTCATTTCCACCTTTATTATTATTATTATCCATATTATACTATTATTTATTCTTATATTTATTATTATTATTATTTATTACTATTATTTCCCTAAGAGCTCCTTTGCAGGTGGATGGGGTCTCCAGGGGTCATTTCCACCATTATTATTATCAATATATTATTAGTAGTATTGCTATTATTTCCTTAAAGGCTTCTTTGCAGGTGGATGGGGTCTCCAGGGGTCATTTCCACCATTATTATTATCAATATTATTTTATTGTTTATTATGTAGTATAATATATTATTATTACTATTACTATTATTCCCCTAAGGGATCCTTTGCAAGTGGATGGGGTCTCCAGGGGTCATTTCCACCATTATTATTATTATTATCCATATTATACTATTATTTATTCTTATATTTATTATTATTATTATTTATTACTATTATTTCCCTAAGAGCTCCTTTGCAGGTGGATGGGGTCTCCAGGGGTCATTTCCACCTTTATTATTATTATTATCCATATTATACTATTATTTATTCTTATATTTATTATTATTATTATTTATTACTATTATTTCCCTAAGAGCTCCTTTGCAGGTGGATGGGGTCTCCAGGGGTCATTTCCACCATTATTATTATCAATATTATTTTATTGTTTATTATGTAGTATAATATATTATTATTACTATTACTATTATTTCCCTAAGGGATCCTTTGCAGGTGGATGGGGTCTCCAGGGGTCATTTCCACCATTATTATTATTATCAATATATTATTATTACCATTGCTATTATTACCTTAAAGGCTTCTTGGCAGGTAGATGGGGTCTCCCGGGGTCATTTCCACCATTATTATTGTTATTATTAATACTGCTGCTACTACTATTATTTCCCTAAGGGAACCTTAAATGTTTCTTTAAGCCAAGATTTAAGGCGCTCACCTCCCATGACCTCTAAGGGTGTCTTAAGGTGATTACCTCTATATGTTTACATACAATGACCACAGACCGAATTAATTACCGCAGGAGATTAAAGTGGAATGGATTTCTTTGTATGGCAGAGTATAAATATATACACACTTCTATATAAATAAAAATGTCATGTTCGTTTGTGAGATTAACAGAACTCAAAAACCACGGGGTGAATTGACAACAAATTTGGACACTACACCCCTAATAGACTAACGAGTGACCGTCACTCATTAACCCCCCCCCTAAAAAAAAACCCAGCAGAAAGGACTTTAAAAAATCTAAATGATGAAAAGCTAAATGACGATACAGACTAAAGGGAAGAGGGAGGAAAGGAAGGAGAGAAAGAAGGAAAGAGAGAAGGAAGCATGGAAGCAAAGAGCAAAGGAAGGAAGGAAAGAGATAGAGAAGGAAGGAAGAAGGAAGAAAATGGGGAAGGAAAGAGGTAGAGAAGAAAGGAAGGAGGGAAGGAAGGAAAGAAGGCGCAAAGGAGAAAGGGAGGGAAGAAGGAAGCAATGAGCAAAGGAAGGAAGGAAAGAGAGAAGGAAGAAAGAAGGAAGGAAAAAAATGGGGAAAGAAGGAAAGAGGTAGAAAAGGAAGGAAAAGAGGGAAGGAAGGAAAGCAGGCGCAAAGGAAGGAGAAAGGGAGGGAAGAAGGAAAGAGAAGGAAGCAAAGAGCAAAAGAAGGAAGGAAAGAGATAAAAGGAAAAAAATGGGGAAAGAAGGAAAGAGGTAGAGAAGGAAGGAAGGAGAGAAGGATGGAAAAGAGGGAAGGAAAGAAGGCACAAAGGAAGGAGAAAGGGAGGGAAGAAGGAAGCAAAGAGCAAAGGAAGGAGGGAAAGAGATAGAGAAGGAAGAAAGAAGGAAGAAAATGGGGAAAGAAGGAAAGAGGTAGAGAAGAAAGGAAGGAAAAGAGGGAAGGAAGGAAAGAAGGCACAAAGGAAGGAGAAAGGGAAGAAGGAAAGAAAGAAGGAAGCAAAGAGCAAAGGAAGGAAAGAGATAGAGAAGGAAGAAAGGGAGGGAAGAAGGAAAGAAAGAAGGAAGCAAAGAGCAAAGGAAGGAAGGAAAGAGAAGGAAGGAAGAAGGAAAAGAAAATGGGGAAGGAAGGAAAGAGGGAGAGAAGAAAGGAAGGAGAGAATGAAGGAAAGAAGGCGCAAAGGAAGGAGAAAGAGGGAGGGAAGAAAAGGAAAGAGAAGGAAGCAAAGAGCAAAGGAAGGAAGGAAAGAGGTAGAGAAGAAAGGAAGGAGAGAATGTAGGAAAGAAGGTGCAAAGGAAGGAGAAAGGGAGGGAAGAAGGAAAGAGAGGGAAGCAAAGAGCAAAGGAAGGAAGGAAAGAGATAGAAAAGGAAGAAAATGGGGAAAGAAGGAAAGAGGTAGAGAAGAAAGGAAGGAGAGAAGGAAGGAAAAGGGAAGGAAGGAAAGAAGGTGCAAAGGAAGGAGAAAGGGAGGGAAGAAGGAAAGAGAGAAGGAAGCAAAGAGCAAAGGAAGGAAGGAAAGAGATAGAGAAGGAAGAAAGGAGGAAGAAAATGGGGAAGGAAAGAGGTAGGAAAGAAAGGAAAGAAAAGAGGAAAGGAAGGAAAGAAGGAGCAAAGGAAGGAGAAAGAGGGAGGGAAGAAAAGAAGGAAAGAGAAGGAAGCAAAGAGGGAGGGAGGGAAGGAAGGAAAGAGATAGAGAAGGAAGAAAGAAGGAAAAGAAAATGGGGAAAGAAGGAAAGGTAGAGAAGAAAGGAAGGAGGGAAGGAAGGAAAGAAGATGCAAAGGAAGGGGAAAGAGGGAGGGAAGAAGGAAAGAGAAGGAAGCAAAGTGCAAAGGAAGGAAGGAAAGAGATAGAGAAGGAAGAAAGGAAGAAAATGGGGAAAGAAGGAAAGAGGTAGAGAAGAAAGGAAGGAGAGAAGGAAGGAAAAGAGGGAAGGGAGGAAAGAAGGAGCAAAGGAAGGAGAGAAAGAGGGAGGGAAGAAAAGAAGGAAAGAGAGAAGGAAGGATGGAAGCCAAAAGCGAAGGAAGGAAAGGAGTAGAGAAGGAAGAAAGAAAGAGGAAGGAAAAGAAAAGGGAAGGAAGGAGAGAAGGAAAGGAGAAAATGGAAAGAAGAAATGAAAGAGGGAGCGAAGGAAGGAGAGAAAAGGAGGGAAGGTTGAGCATGGTGGGTACAGCTAGTACATATCTATATGTACATACACATATGGTTGCAAGGCACTTTGGGTCTCAAAAGCTGGGTTATAAATCAATATAATATTGATCGTAACCCGAAATAAAATATGGTGATAAGAGTATAAAATACAGAAAAAGATAAATCATGGTCCTGAAATGTAACAATAAGACGCAAATAATGTAATAGCATTAATACCGATGAGAATGATGCAAATCGCAATAAAATAATAATAAAAGAATGTAAATCGTCATACAAGTTGTGATGTCAGCATAATGTAAATAATATGATAGAAGATAAGGATGATGCAAATCGAAACAGTGAAATACGATACAGCAAAATCTAATGAAGCATTCCTGGGAAAGCACTCTGCACGTGCTCAGAAGCACTCTTAAGGCCCAGCTGCAAAGAGGGAGGGGCAGGAACAGGGGTGTGGCTTATGCAAATGAGGCCCCGCCCCCTTGCCTGCTTTATCCAGAGTCACGTAGCTCTGCAGCACTCAAGGCAGATTTGACATCCGAAGCGACTCCGGCGCAGTCTGCACATCCAGCCGCTCTTTGGGAGGAGAAACACTGGTGAGGAGGCCTGCCTTCCTTCATTCTTTCCTTCCTTCCTTATTTGTTTCTTTCCTTCTTCCCTTCTTATTTCTTTGACTTCTTTCCTTCCTTATTTCTTTCCCCCCTTCTTTCCTTCCTTCCATTCTTCCTTGTTTCTTTCTTCCCTTCTTCCCTTCCATTCCATTCTTCCTTCTTCTCTCCCTTCTTTCCTTCCTTATTTCTTTTTCGCTCCTTCCTTCTTTCCTTCCTTCCTTCCGTCTTCCTTCCTTATTTGTTTCTTTCCTTCCCTTCTTAGTTCCTTATTTCTATCCTTCTTTCCTTCCTATTTCTTTTTCCTCATTCCTTCTTTCCTTCCTTATTTCTTTCCTTTCTTCTTCCCTTCCTTTTTTCCTTCTTTTTCCTTATTTCTTTCTTTCCTTCTTCCTTCTTTCATTTCTTCCTTATTTTTCCCTCCTTCCTTCCTCCCTTCTTCCTTATTTGTTTCTCTACTTCCTTATTTGTTTCTCTCCTTCCTTCTTCCCTTCCATCCTTCCTTCTTCCCTTCTTTCTTTCCTTTTTCCTTCCTTATTTGTTTATTTCCTTCCTTCTTCCTTCCCTTTCTTTCCTTTTTCCTTCCTTGTTTATTTCCTTCCTTCTTCCTTCCCTTTCTTTCCTTTTTCCTTCCTTATTTGTTTCTCTACTTCCTTCTTCCCTTCCATTCTTCCTTCTTCCCTTCTTTCTTTCCTTTTCCTTCCTTATTTGTTTATTTCCTTCCTTCTTCCCTTCCTTCTTTCCTTCCTTATTTCTTTTCCCCTCCTTTCTTCTTTCCTTCCTTCTTACATTCCTTTCTTCCTGCTTTCCTTCCTTATTTCTTTTTCCCTCCTTCCTTCTTCTTTCCATCCCCCCTTCTTCCCTTCTTCCTTCCTTCCATCTTCCTTATTTCTTTTCTTCCTTTCCCTATTTACTTCTTTCTTTGGTTCCTCTCTTCCTTCTTTCTTTCTTTTACTTCCTTCCTTATTTCTTTTCTTTACTTATTCCCTCCCTTCCTTCCCAATGTGCCATGAGGGGTTTGGGGGCTCTTTTCCCCCATTTAATCCGATAGGGCCCACCATAGAAAAGGATGATGGGACAAAGAGACTCCAAACTTGCCTTCCAAAGGGAAATCATCCTCTGCACATGCTCAGAGTCACCCTTCCAGCTCCAGGAAAAGCAAAGTATATCAAGTTTGGAAACTAGCCATTTGGGTAGGATTCAGGACTTTTAAAAACCTTTTTGGGTAATATTTAGGGCACAAGGGGACCCATGAGCCTTCCTTTTGTCCAAATGGGGACGACCAAGGCCAAAAGGGGCCCAGACCAGATTGGAGAGGGTGTCCCAATCACCAACATTGTAGGGAGTATGGATTGAATTCAAGGAAAAGGGTAGATTTAAACCAATGGCAACACTCTTTACGCTGATGAAGGAAGGACCAGCATGAGAGGAGGGGGGGAAAGCCAAAAGGAGAGAGAAAAATATTTATTTCAATCGAGAGGAAAATCCAGTCCGGGTTTTATTCCCAGCTGGATAGGAGCTCTCCAAGGTCCTGAGCCTGAAATCATTTCAGCACCAAGGAGAGGTCGAGGGAAAACCCGGAATGGCATCATAAGCTTAATGACATGGAGTCCAACATTGTTGTTGTTCTCATTGTAATGCCATTCCTGTTGTTGTTGTTATATATATATATATATATATATATATATATATAATGACGATGATGATGATGATGATGATGCAGGAAACATGCCGAGGGGATAATGGAGGATGTGATGAGCATCGAACCAAGGATGATGGGATGTTTCTAGCTTTGCTGGGCTTAATCCTTCTGCCTGGCTAGTAAATGGAGCCTCGGGCAGTGGCCACGTGCCTCATGCCATCTGGACGGGGGCCACGGGACTGGACACGTGGCCATTGCGACTCCCATAAGGACACCCTAGGCCTTATATAATGCCCTTCCATGACCCGCTCCTCTTGGAAGTCCTTCCACACGGTTGGATTAATGCTGATTGATGACTCTTGGCCTGCTCTGGTTCAGTGCTATGAGACGCTGGGAGTTGTAGTTAGACACGTCTGGCCTCTCCACATAGGATTTGCCGCCTGGCCTTGAATGCCCTGCTCAGAGCAGAAATAGCCGTTGGAGTAAAAACTGTAGGGAGCTTTTAATCTGGCTTAACACTGGATTCTGTGATTGGTAGTTGTTTTTAATATGGCCTTCCACTCCCCCAAAAGGAGGGGTTCCTCCTCTATTCAATTGTGCTTGATTTCCCATTATCCTTTTTATTGCAAATCTATGCGGAAGTCTTAACCTCTTCCATCTTCGTCCCATTGTTATAATATACTTTTTGAACAAATAGGTATGTTTAAAGTTTTGCAAGTGTTTTGATTGTGCTGTGACTTGCCTTGAGTCACAAGGAGAAGCAGGAAAGATATTATTATTATTTTTATTATCATCATCATCATCCAAAGCTCCGTTAACATGGAAACAAAAGCTTGGATGGGTCCCATCCACACTAAATGCACATTCAAGCTTTGTGGGTTGCATTTAGGGCTCACTTTTGGCACAAAATTATCCCCTTTTGGGTAATATTTAGGGCACAAATGGACCCCCTTTGGGTAATATTTAGGGCACAAATTGACCCCCTTTTGGGTAATATCTGGGTCACAAATGGACCCCCTTTGGGTAATATCTGGGTCACAAACTGACCCCCTTTTGGGTAATATTTAGGGCAAAAAATTGATCTCTTTTTGGATAATATTTAGGGCACAAATGGACCCCCTTTTGGGCAATGTTTAGGACAGAAATGGACCGTCTTTTGGGTAATATTTATGACATGAACTGACCCCCTTTTGGGTAATATTTAGGGCACAAATGGACCCACTTTGGAATAATATTTGAGTCACAAATGGACCCCCTTTTGGGTAATATTTAGGGTGCAAATGGACCCCATTTTGGGTAATATTTGAGCCACAAATGGACCCCTTTAAGGTAATATTTATGACACAAACTGACCCCCTTTTGGGTGATATTTAGGGCACAAATGGACCCCCTTTTGGGTAATATCTGAGTCACAAATGGACCTTTTGGGTAATATTTAGGGCACAGATGGACCCCTTTTCGGTAATCTTTAGGGCACAAATGGACCCCTTTTGGGTAATAATTACAACACAAACTGACCCTCTCTTTGGTAATATTTTGGGCACATATGGACCCTCTTTTGGGTAATATTTAGGCCACAAATGGATCCTCTTTTGGGTAATATTTAGGGTACAAATGGACCCCCTTTTGAGTAATATTTGAGGCACAAATTGACCCCTTTTGGGTAATATTTACAACACAAACTGACCACCTTTTGGGTAATAAATATTTAGGACGCAAATGGACCCCTTTTTAGGTAATATTTGAGTCACAAATCGACCCCTTTTGGGTAATATTTACAACACAAACTGACCTCCTTTTGGGTAATAAATGTTTAGGACACAAATGGACCCCTTTTTAGGTAATATTTGAGTCACAAATCGACCCCTTTTGGGTAATATTTACAACACAAACTGACCTCCTTTTGGGTAATAAATGTTTAGGACACAAATGGACCCCTTTTTAGATAATATTTGAGTCACAAATCGACCCCTTTTGGGTAATATTTACAACACAAATTGACCCCCTATTGAGTAATATTTGAGCCAGAACCTGACCTCCTTTTGGGTAATATTTACGACACAAATAGACCTCCTGCACAGTGAAACAGTTATCATGATCATCCAGGCTCCCTGCACAGTGAAACCAAACGGTTCGAAACTGCATTCAGTGCTCAGTGCAGATGGTGTTTTACTCCCAGGCATCATGGATCCATTGGGTGAATGAGCACCTAGGTCAACATGGTAGGTCTGCTTTGAGTCAGGAATAAAATATACAATGCTGGCTTGGACTTGGAAAGAGCAATCTCTCCCTTCTTTTGCTGTTTGCAGAGGTGTAACACCACCAGCGGAGATGACGCACCAGTATCCGGCCTTGGAGCCGGAGCAGAAGAAGGAGCTGGCGGACATCGCCCAGCGGATTGTGGCCCCTGGAAAGGGCATCCTGGCTGCAGATGAGTCCGTCGGTGAGTCAGAAATACTTTTGAACATTAACCATGTTTTTTGATGCATTTTCAGCAGGACGGATTGCATCGGGCAGATGGTAATTTTATCAGTGCTGATTGTGTTTAAGTGCAGGCCAAGGTCTTGAAGCACTGCACCCAGTGTGCCGATCACCACTGGGACCCCCTTGACTGTCTTGTGCCAGAGTCTTTGCAGTTCAATCTTTAAATCTTCATATCATGTCAGTTTTTCCAGTTGCCTCTTGTCAATTCTACTGTCACCTGGGATTGCAACATGGACAATCCATGCTTTGTTGTTGATGATGATGATAGTGATTATTATTGTTATTTCCTTTCCAGGAAGCATGGCGAAGCGCCTGAACCAGATCGGGGTGGAGAACACGGAGGAGAACCGCCGGCTCTACCGCCAGCTCCTCTTCAGCGCCGACAGCCGCATCCAGAGCTGCATCGGAGGGGTTATCTTCTTCCATGAAACCATGTACCAGCGGGCCGACGACGGGACTCCTTTCGTGGACATGATCAAGGAGAAGGACATTGTGGTTGGCATCAAGGTGCGTTTGTGGGTGACGGCATCGTCTTCCTCTTTGGAGCATATTTGTCATGTGCTGTGGATGATGGGTGTTGTTATCCTCTCTTCTTAGGTGGACAAAGGGGTTGTGCCGCTCGCTGGGACCGATGGGGAAACCACCACCCAAGGTATTGCTTTGAATATAATTGACTCTTTTGAGATTCTTATTATTATTATTATATAAAATTATAGACACTAAGCAGTCATCCATCCCAATCCATCTTCCACCAATGCAGGCTTGCAGCCATGATTTCCAATAGTCTCTAATCAATTGCTTTCCCATGAGAGTTGAGTCCAACATCCATATCATACCAGCTTATCAGGAAACCATTGGGAAGAGGGTCTTTTGTCTGGCTAATGGCTCTCATTCGCTTTCCAATATGGATTGAGTCCCGCTGCTCTGCCGCTCACTGGGTCTATAGCTGCTAAGCTGTTTGGAGGTGGGTCCTTTGGGCAGCTTTGTAGTGACCAATCCCAATCAATGGCAGGTCTGGATGGCCTCTCGGAGCGCTGCGCCCAGTATAAGAAGGACGGGGCCGACTTTGCCAAATGGCGCTGCGTCCTCAAGATCACGGAGCACACGCCGTCATCCTTGGCCATCATGGAGAATGCCAACGTCCTGGCACGCTACGCTAGCATCTGCCAGCAGGTGAGGCGGGGGGGGGGGGGGATAGTTCCCTAAGTTACCGGGAGTTGCAATTTTCTAAGATCTCGGGAGACATAGTTCTCCAAGGCGTTGGGAGTTGTAGTTCGCCAAGGCCTCTGGAGTTGCAGATCCCCAAGGTGCCAAGAGTTCCCAAAGGTCTCGGCCGTTGTAGTACCACCAAGGTCTCAGGAGGTGTAGTTCCCCAAGGCATCAGGGTTTACCCAAAGTCTCAGAAGTTGTGGTTCCACCAAGGTATCAGCAGACGTAGTTCCCCAAGTTCTCAGGAGTTGTAGTTTCCCAAGGTCTTGGGAGCTGTAGTTCCCCAAAGTGTCAGGAGATTATCGAAGGCTTTCATGGCCGGAATCACTCAGTTCTTGTGGGTTTTTTCGGGCTATATGGCCATGTTCTAGAGGCATTTCTCCTGACGTTTCGCCTGCATCTATGGCAAGCTTCCTCAGAGGTGAGGTCTGACCTCACCTCTGAGGAAGCTTGCCATAGATGCAGGCAAAACGTCAGGAGAAATGCCTCTAGAACATGGCCATATAGCCCGAAAAAACCCACAAGAACTGAGTGTCAGGAGATATAGTTTCCCAAAGTCTCTGGAGTTGTAGTTTTCTAAGGTCTTGGGAGCAGTAGTTCCTTAAGGCATCAGGGGTTCCTCAAAGTCTTGAGAGTTTCGGGAGTTGCAGTTCCCCCAATATCTCAGGAGTTGTAGATCCCTGAGGTATCAAGAGTTCCCCAAAGTTTTGAAATTTGTAGTTCTCCAAGGTCTCGGGAGTTCCATTCCTGAGGCGTGCAGTCAGTCTAGTTGTGTGGCCCGACCAATGGAGACCCTGTCTGACTTGCCCTGGGGGCAGGCAGGGTGCCACCCTCTCAGCCATCCCTGACAAAGCAAACCTTGATGGGACATGGACCTGCTCACAACCCTTTTCTTTATGTTCCAGAACGGCATCGTGCCCATTGTGGAGCCGGAGATCCTGCCTGATGGGGAGCATGACCTGAAGCGATGCCAGTACGTGACTGAGAAGGTAAGACCACTCCCACAACAAATGGTCTCAGCTGCCCCTTTGGCCTCCTCCTTCAGGAGTGCAGCTCTCTCCTCATCTCTTGTGGTTCTTCTTGTCTCCTCAACAGGTCCTGGCTGCGGTCTACAAGGCCCTGAGTGACCACCACGTCTACCTTGAAGGGACGTTGCTCAAGCCCAACATGGTGACCCCAGGCCACGCCTGCTCCACCAAGTACAACCCAGAGGAGATTGCCATGGCCACCGTCACCGCCCTGCGCCGGACCGTTCCACCAGCGGTGCCAGGTAGCCTGTCGCCTGCTTCCATCCTTCCCCCCATCTCACCTACCCCTCTTTTGGGGGGCATTCACGGTGCACTACATCTCCCGAAACATGCCCATTCGCAGCAACACCCAGCTTGGGAAGAACAAGGGCTTCTTGCCATTGCGTGGCCTGGGGAACTCGCCTCCACAAGAATAAATTTTATATATATATATATATATATATATATATATAATTTATTATTATATTATTACCATGGCTTTTTTTTAAAGCTGAGAGTGTGACTCACCCAAGGCCACCATGTTGTTCTCCCCACTGTACTTGCTGTTTATTGACCTATACCAAGGGTCCAGGATGCTGAGCCCTTAACCTTTTGGAAAACACTTTTTGGAGATCATAACTTTAACATAAGCTAAACGTCCATTTTCGCTTCTTATATATAAACATTGATCTGCTTCTCCTTGTTTAAAATGTAATTGTGTTAACATTGCATCAAGTTTATCATTCCAAGCTTTGGCGGCTTGTTTGAGACCATACAGTCCTTTTTTAAGTTTGCCGACAAGACGAGGTTGCTTCTTGGCTATAAAATGTGGTGGTTGTTTCATGTATATCTCTTCTGTTATTACTCCATGTAAGAACGCTGTCTTTACATCTAGATAACAAACTTCCATTTTCAAAGAAATATAAGCACTGATCTCCAGATACAGCCCATGACAGCCCTTAATCCTGGCCACTTGCCCTAACCTTTCGTGGATGTTGGAGGTGAAACCCAGACTGGAGTTCTCCCGTTCACCCACCTCGGCCTTTCTCTCCGCAGGGATCACCTTCCTGTCCGGCGGGCAGAGTGAGGAGGAGGCCTCCCTGAATCTGAACGCCATCAACAACTGCCCCTTGGCCAAGCCCTGGGCACTGACCTTCTCTTACGGTCGGGCGCTTCAGGCCTCGGCCCTCAACGCCTGGCGTGGGGAAAGGGACAACGAGGAGGCCGCTACTGAGGAGTTCATCAAGCGGGCTCAGGTGAGGATTTGCATCCAGGAAGAAGGAATGAACTATGCTATACAACTATACCCACAGTACTATACCACTATGCTGCAATATATAGTATGGAAAAGTAACTAAACATTGGTTAATAGTTATTATACGGAGTACGGATACCTTATAATATTTTAGAAACACTTAGAAACAATTCACACATATATACACTTTTTAAAAAATGTATCCATTCCGACTTACATATAAATTAAACTTAACAATTAACCTATATAAATGATCTCATCGGGACCGGCTTGTATTTAGCTTGATTGTAGAGGCTGAGAGTGTGTGACCTCGGCTTCCTTGCAAACTGTATAATGGAGGCTGTGGTCAAGAATTTCAACTTTCTCTATATGGACAAATTTAGAAAGGTTTGCCATTTGTGCACAGAATTTTGAAAGTTCCAAACAATATTACAATTTGTATGAATTGCAGGGTGTGTTTTGTTTTTTTTACAATTTTCACGTAGAATTTTTAAATTTCTTAACAATATTACAATTTGTACAAATTGTGAGGGATTGAGGGATTTTTATTACAATTTTCACGTAGAATTTTGAAAGTTCTAAACAATATCACAATTCGTACAAATTGCAGATTTTTTTAAAACAAATTTTTGCATAGAATTTTGAAAATTTTTGAAATTTTTTTACAATTTTCACATAGAATTTTGAAATTTCTTAACAATATTACAATTTGTACAAATTGTGAGGGATTGAGGGATTTTTAATTACAATTTTCACATAGAATTTTGAAAGTTCTAAACAATATCACAATTCGTACAAATTGCAGATTTTTTTAAACAAATTTTTGCATAGAATTTTGAAATTTTTTGATTTTTTTTCCTGGGAATTTTTTTGCAATTTGTTTTTCTTTAGGGTTAGAAATGTTGTTTATTTTGTATTGTATTTCCCATTTCTCTCTGTCTCCCCAGGCCAACAGCCAGGCGGCCCTGGGCCAATACGAAGGTTCGGGTGAAGACTCCGGGGCCGCGGGGCAGTCCCTCTACGTGGAAAACCATGCCTACTGAGGCCCCGCCCCTCCCAAGCCCCGCCTCCAAGGACCCCCACTTGCTTCCCTTCATCTTAAGCCACTCCCTCTTCCGCCCCAGCTGCTGCTGCTTTCGTAGCCACCAGAGAGAGCCACATAGCCACCGAGAGTCCGGCGCCATTCTGGGAAAGCGGGGCTGCATCTCAACCCAAGCCTACCTTGCAGTGTTGTTGTAGGGCAGCAGGGAAGAATGCCACCCACACCCAGATTGTAGAATTGCAACCTGGACTGACATTGCTGGGCTGTCGTAGGGCAGCAACATCCAGAGTGACCTTGAAAGTCTGTTGCAAGAAAGTATTGCAGCCCCAACCTCCCTTGCAGGGCTGTCGTGGGGCTGCAATGGGGAGTTATAACCCATACCTCCTTTGCAGGGCTGTCGTAGGGCTGCAATGGGAAATGGATACCCAGACTCACCTTGCAAGGTTGTTGTAGGAATGTATTGCATCCTGAACCTCCCTTACAGGGCAGTTCTAGGGCTGCAATGGCAAATGGCAACCTCAGATCTACCTTGCAAGGCTGTTGTAGGAAAGTATTGCAACCCCAAGCTATCTTACAAAGCTGTTGCAGGAAAGTATTGCAACCCAAACCTCATTTGCAGGTTGTTGTAGGGTTGTAATGGGGAATTAGAACCCTAGATGTACCTTGCAAGGCTGTTGTACGAAAGTATTGCATCCTGAGCCTACTTTGCAGGGCTGTCGCCCGGCTGCAATGTGAAATGGATACCCAGACCCACCTTGCAAGGTTGTTGTACGAATGTATTGCATCCTGAACCTCCCATGCAGGGCTGTTCTTGGGTTGCAATGGCAAATGGCAACCTCAGATCTACCTTGCAAGGCTGTTGTAGCAAAGTATTGCAACCTAAACCTTGCAACTTTTGGAGGGTTGTTGTAGGGCTGCAATTGGGAATTAGAACCCTAGATGTACCTTGCAAGGCTGTTGTATTGCATCCTCAGCCTACTTTGCAGGGCTGTTGTAGGGCTGCAATGGGGAATGGCAACCCCAGATCTACCTTGCAAGGTTGTTGCAGGGAAGTATTGCAAGCCAAATCTCCTTTGCAGGGCTGTTGTTGGGTTGCAAGAGAAAAACAGTGGCCTAGTCCTACACTGGAGGGTTGTTGTGAGCTGGTGGGGAGGGCCTACCTTGGAGGGCCGTCGCACGGATTTGGGGGCACCATCACTGCCGCCAACACCCCCCGTCCAATATTTCTGTCTATATGCAACTATTAGGGGTGACCCTTTGCACTTTGACCTCAGCCATAGCTTTGCGGCCCATCCTCGTGTCGCACGAGGGTCGTGAACAATTTACCGTGCGCTCTGTACTAAGCTGTATACCGAAACGTAGTCCTCGAACTAATAAAAAACTATAGAGGAGTTGTGACACCAGATCTTGTTCTTTTGTGTTTCTTGACCCTGGACCGTTCTCTGAATATCAAGCAAAAAGTGGGCGCTAGAAACAATATCATACGAAAGCAGACTGGCACAACCTGGGGATCACAACCAGACACAGTGAAGGCATCTGCCCTTGTGCTTTGCTACTGAATATGCTCAGTGTGGAACACATCTCACCACGCTAAAACAGTGGTTGAGGCTCTTAATGAGACATGTTGCATTATCACAGGTTGTCTGTGCCCAACACTGCTGGAGAAATTATACTGTTTAGCCAGTATTGCACCACTTCCATCGGGAAATACCAGCCTGTAATGAAAGGACCAAGTCAGTAACATCTCTGGCCCATCCTCTGTTTGGATATCAGCCAGCACGTCAATGCCTTAAATCAAGAAATAGCTTCCTAAGATCTACAGAGATACTTGCAGGAACACCTCAGCAAGCCAGAGTCCAAAAGTGGCAGGCGAAAACCCGTAACCTAAATAAACAGGTTTCCTCTGATGTCCACTGAATTTCACCATCAAAGAGAGTGTTTGCATACAGCCAGCATGTCAACGTCTTAAATAAAAAAAACTGCTTTCTAATATCTTACTTACTTACTTACGATTATGGTCCTTCAAGGATAGTGTCTTGGTGGTGGGTCCATATTCTTGATCCGCATGTTCTCCCGCAGTGAGGACATCGTTTTCCACATGGAAGGCAGTCCCGGTGAGGATTGGCTTGACACGCCTACTTTCTCCATTTCGCCCTCCATTCGTGCCTCTTTGAATTCCACAGCACTGCTGGTCACAGCTGACCTCCAGTTAGAGCACTCAAGGGCCAGGGCTTCCCAGTTCTCTCTCAGTGTCTCTGCCACAGTTTTTAGGGTGATCTTTAAACCCATCTTTCAATCTCTTTTCCTGTACACCAACATTACGTTTCCCATTCTTGAGTTGGGAATAGAGTAGCTGTTTTGGAATATGTTGCTACTTCATAACTGCCATTTTGCTACTGCTATGAATCGTAATGTAAATATATGATATGCAGGATGTATTTTAATTCACTGGACCAAATTTGGCACAAATACCTAATATGCCCAAATTTGAATACTGAAGAGGTTGGGGGAATTGATTTTGTCATTTGGAAGTTGTAGTTTCTGGGATTTATAGTTCACTTACAATCAAAGAGCATTCTGAACTCCACCAGTGATGGAATTGAACCAAACTTGGCACACAGAACTCCCATGACCCACAGAAAATACTGGAAGGGTCTGGTGGAAATTGATCTTGAGTTTGGGAGTTGTAGTTCACCTACATCCAGAGAGCACTGTGGACTCAAACAATGATGGATCTGGACCAAACTTGGCATGGATGCTCAATATGCACAAATGTGAACGCTGGTGGAGTTTGGGGAAAATAGACCTTCACAATTGGGAATGGTAGTTGCTGGGATTTATAGTTCACCTACAATCAAAGAGCATTCTGAACTGCACCAACGATGGAATTGAACCCAACTTGGCACACAGAACTCCCAAGACCTACAGAAAATACTGGAAGGGTCTGATGGAAATTGATCTTGTGTTTGGGAGTTGTAGTTCACCTACATCAAGAGAGCACTGTGGACTCAAACAATAATGGATCTGGACCAAACTTGGCATGGATACTCAATATTCCCAAATGTGAGCACTGGTGGAGTTTGGTGAAAATAGACCTTGACATTTGGGAGTTGTCGTTGCTTGGATTTATAGTTCTCCTACAATCAAATAGCATTCTGAGTCCCACCAACGAGAGAATTGGGCCAAACTTCTCACTCAGAATCCCTGTGACCAGTAGAAAATACTGTGTTTTCTGATGGTCTTTGGCGACCCCTCTGACACCCCCTTGTGACCCTCCCAGGGGTCCCGATCCCCAGGTTGAGAAACACTGTTCCATTGCGTCCTAGTCTCCAGAGCAACAGAAAACTATCTGTGACTTCCCCTCACATATCGATACATGGCCTTCATCATGTCTCCTCTCAGCCTTCTCTTCTTGAGGCTAAACACGCCTGGGTCTTTAAGCCACTCCTCATAGGGCTTGTTCTCCAGACCCTTGATCATTTTAGTCACCCTCCAGCTTGTCAATATCTCTCTTCAATTGTGGTGCCCAGAATTGGACACAATATTCCAGGTGTGGTCTAGACGATGGGTAGCATGACTTCCCTACTTTTCCTATGGATGTCCCGGTCCTCAAACACTCTCTGCTCCATTTGGAGAATGCTGCGCTCGCAGAGCTCAGGCAGTGTTGTATTTTGGTGTCAGTGTTGACATTTGTGGAGAGGTGGCTGCCAAGGGAGCGAAAATGGTAAACATTTTCTAACGTTACACCATTAAGCTGTATTTCTGGCATTGGAGAGGGATTGTTCTAAGATCGACAGAGATACTCTCAGCAAGCAAGAGTCCAAAAGTGGTAGAAGAGTGTGGAGAAGAGCAAACCACAGAGCACTTCCTACAATGCAGCCTGAGCCCTGCCATGGGGTCAATGTTGGACCTTCTCACAGCCACCCTAGAGGCACTCCAAGTGGCCAGCTTCAGCTCAAAGGACATTTAGTGTAAGGGTTTTTAAATACATAACAACTTTACCCCAGTTTGCTTCAACTTCAGCTTTACAGCTCTCCGATTGGACGCCGTCGCTGTCGCTCAGAGGAATCCGCTACCCCATTGGTCGAGCTGAGGCTGGGCTGCCGAAGCCCCGCCCCTCGCTGTGGGAGGACTTCCGTATGACAAGATGGCGGGCCACGCCGCTTCAGCCGCCGCAATGGATGCCGCCGGTAAGGGTCGAAGGGAAGAGAGGAGGGACAAAAAAGTCACGGAAGCGAATGAGATTCGGAAACAATGGAATAATGCCTTCTTGTTGTTTGTTTCTTCAGAGCAGTATATGTATAAAGGGATAATGAAACTTGTGGCCCAACATAATGGGCCAACTGGGACAATGGGATTTGTAGTCCTCTATAGTTAGATATAGGATTTGTAGCCCAGTGCAGTGTCCCAGTCTAGGGCAACCAGGGGGACAATGGGATTTGTAGTCATATAGTTAGATTCCAGGGGAGAATAGGATTTGCAGTTCCATCTATTGTGGAATCCAATGAGGACAGTGGGGTTTGTAGTCTACTCTGTTTCTCTAGGGGGATTACACTTGGAATGATGGGATTTGTAGTCTTATAGAAAGATTCCAGGGGAGAATAGGATTTGCAGTTCCATCTATTGTGGAACCCAACGAGGACAGTGGGGTTTGTAGTCTACTCTGTTTCTCTTGCGGGATTACACTTGGAATGATGGGTTTTGTAGTTTGTAGGCTAAACAGGGAAATAGTAATTATTATCATTGACTTTATTTATACCCTGCCTGTCTAAGGCGGCTACTGATCTCATTAGTCACAATGGGATTTGTAGTCATATTTGCTTCTATATACATATATAGGGCTCTGGGTGGGATAGCACTTGGAATGATGGGATTTGTAGTCCAACGCAGTGTCATTAGGCTAAACAGGGAAATAGTAATTATTCTCATTGACTTTATTTATACCCTGCCTGCCTAAGGCAGCTACTGATCTTATTAGTCATAATGGGATTTGTAGTCATATTTGCTTCTATATACATATATAGGGCTCCGGGTGGGAAAATAGGACTTATAGTCCACTATAAGTGGACACACTGGAATAAAGGGATTTTTAGACCAATACAGGTCCCCACAACCAAGAATAATGGGATTTGTAGTCATACCTACTTCTGTATACATATATGGGACTCCTGGGGGGGGGGGATAATGGATAATGGGATCTGCAATTGCATATACATATACATATATATATATACATATACATATACGCATACATATGTATATATATAATATACATACATACGTACATATATACATGTACGTACAGTATATATAGATATATATATGTACACACACATACACACATGCATATACATATACATATTTATAATATTATAATGTAATGCAATATTATTACTAATAATAGTATGATATTATTATATGTTTATATTACATGTAATATTACTAATAATACTACAATATAATGGTATAGTACAATATAGGAATATTTAATACGAATATTGTACTATGCTAATAATATATATTGTATATCCATATAATATTTATAATATTATAATGTAATGCAATATAATACTAATAATAATATGATATTATAATTATATATTTATATTACATGTACTATTACTAATAATATTACAATATAATGGGGTAGTACAATATAGTAATATTTAATACGGATATTGTACTATGCTAATAATATAATATATTGCATATACATATAATATTTATAATATTATAATGTAATGCAATATAATACTAATAATAATAATATGATATCATAATTATATATTTATATTACATGTGATATTACTAATAATATTACAATATAATGGTATAGTACAATATAATAATATTTAATACTAATAATATAATATATTGTATGTATATATATCTTGTAAGCCGCTCTGAGTCCCCTTCAGGGTGAGAAGGGTGGCATATAAAGGTCGTACATAAATAAATAAATATGTAAATGTATACCTACACATATCCATATTTGGCCAGAATAAAGGAATAAGGAAAATATTAATGCAGACACACACACATAGATAGAGAGCGGGGGGGACTCTAGGATAGTGGGATTTGCAGATCCAACTATTGTGGGACCCAACGGGACAATGGGATTTGCAGTCCACTATATTTCTCAGGACACACGGAGGAATAATGGGATTTGTAGTAAAGTCGGTCTCTAAAGATTCCAGCATCTGGAAAGGCTCCGTTAAAGGCTGAGGTTGCCTCTGGGCCTTTCCCAGATGCGTTGGATTCGAACCCAGGACTGATCTCTCTTTCTTTCCCCTGCAGAGAAGACCCGGGGCAAGTACGCCGCACTCTCCTTTGCCGCCATCGCCGTAGCTCTGGGGCTTCCGCTCTGGTGGAAGACGACCGAGACTTACCGGGCCTCGTTGCCGTACGCCGAGATTGCGGAGCTGGACACCTTAAGGGTCGGTAGGGCTGGGTCACAACTCTTCTTCCTCCTCTGTAATCCTTCAACCACATTTTCCATCAATTAATTAAGGATTTTGCTGTCATTCAGTTCCAGCTGACGGTGCCGGTGTCGGTCGTCTTTGCCAAAGGGTCGCTGCCGGCGAAGCAGGAGCGCAAGCTCCCTTCCCGCAAGATGCAGGACGTCGACATCCCCTTGAATCGTAAGCGCAAGAAACACTTTTGACATGCTCTTGGGATAGGCGACCAATAGGACCAATGTCGTGGATTTGACATGTCTGTTTGCCTCTCGCAGCCAAGACCAGCGTGACCTCCCATTACGAGATGTTCTACCGCCGCGCGACGACGCAGGAGGAAACGATCCTGGCGCAGGTGTCCCTGGAAGGTATTGATTATTGATTTTGGGGTATCTATCTCGCCTTTCTCCCAACTGACCCAAGGTGGCTCACAGCAACATTACACATACAATCTATATAAATAAAAATGTAATGTTCGTTTGTGGGATTAGCAGAACTCAAAAACCACTGGACAAATTGACATCAAATTTGGACACAAGACATCTCTCAGGCCAAAGAGTGTCAATCACTCATAAAAACATTGAAAAACACAACAGAAGAGACTTAAAAAGCCAAAAAACAGGGGGGAAAACCATTACAAAGCATGAGCAAAACCACATATATACACAAACACATGTACACAAATATATATATACACACATATATGCATATATACACACACAAAACACATATACACAGAAAGGGGGAAGGACGGAAGAAAGGAAGGAGAGAAGGAGGGATAGAAAGAGGAAAGGAACAAGAGAAGGAAAGAATGGTAATGAAGGAAGGAAGGAGAGAAGGAAATAAAAAAGTGAAAAAGGTGAAAGAAGGAAGGAGAGAAGGAACAAAAGAGAGAAAAGGAAGGAAGGAAGGAAGGAAGGAAGGAAGGAAGGAAGGAAGGAAGGAAGGAAGGAAGGAAAAAGAGAAGGATGGAACCAAAGAGCAAAGGAAGGGAGGAAAGAAACAGACAGGGAAGGAAGAAAGAAAAAGGGAAAGAAGAAGAAAAAGAAAAAGAGGGAAGGAAGGAAAGAAGGAGGGAAGGAAGGAGAGAAAGAAAGGAAAGAAAGGGAAGGAAGGTTTGGCCACAGTCACCTATAAAAACACTGAAAAACACAGCGGAAGAGACTTAAAAAGCAAAAAAAACAAAAACATTACAACGCATGCGCATAACCACATAAATACATATATACACAAATATATAAATACACACATATACACATATATACACACACAAAACACATATACACAGACTGGGCCACAGCAATGCATGGCAGGGGACGGCTAGTCTATCTATATAAATAAAAATGTAATGTCCGTTTGTGAGATTAACACAACTCAAAAACCACTGGACGAATTGACACCAAATTTGGACACAAGACACCTATCAGGCCAACAAGTGACCATCACTCATAAAAACACTGAAAAACACAGCAGAAGAGACTTAAAAAGCCAAAAAAAAAAAAATACAACGCATGCGCATAACCACCTATACACAAATATATAAATACACACATATACCCATATATATACACACAAAGCACATATACACAGACTAGGCTACAGCAACACGTGGCAGGGGACGGCTAGTATCATATAAACCCACTGATTCAAACACCCTCAAAGTATCTTTATTAGTATTGATTGTTTGTATTGTTACGTATTGTTGTGAATTTTACACAGTTTGCTTTCTTTCTCGTTCTAGAGGTCGATTCCAGCCTCCGGACAACAGAAGAGACCTCCATGGGGTCCATCACTGTTTACGTGGTCCCACAAAACTCCCGTCTCCTCCCACAGGTCCACTGTTTGATTTTACTATCATGAGATTCTGCACTGTGAGCGTTCCAAGCTGTATGACCATGTTCCAGAAGCATTCTCTCCTGATGTTTTGCTCCTCCTGCATCCGTTCTGCAGGACATCAGCGTATTCGTCGGGAAGCACCGCAGTGCCATCCTCCGGTCCCCACTCCACACGGAGGACGCCCTCGACGGAGTGGACGTTCACGTCCAGCGGGTGGCCCACGCCATGTCCTTCACGCCCGACTCCCTCGCAGAAGCCCTTGCTGACCGCGTCCTCATTGGCCAACCAGGCGCTGAGTGGAAGCGGCCCGTCAAGTCCAGTCTTGGTAGGACATATGTTGGACTCATATCCTCCATATGTTGTTCCCAGGGGCGTTCTAGTGTTCTAAGCAGAGCTCAGTTTGATTCCAACACAGTTCAGTTCATCCTATAGTTTTTTGGGGTTTTTTTTGGTGTCAGGAGCGACTTGAGAAACTGCAAGTCACTTCTGGTGTGAGAGAATCGGCCGTCTGCAAGGACGTTGCCCAGGAGATGTTGCCCAGATGTTTTGATGTTTTCCCATCCTTATGGGAGGCTTCTCTCACGTCCCCGCATGGGGAACTGGTGCTGACAGAGGGAGCTCATCTGCGCTCTCCCCAGATTCGGACCTCCGACCTGTCAGTTGTCAGTCCTGCCGGTCAAGGGTTTAACCCATAGCACTACCAGGGGCTCCTATTTTATAGTTGCATGGATGGCTTTCTGGCATAATTGGTGTTGGTAAACATAAGGAGCCTTGTGTTGACTTCCTTCTTAACGTAAGGAACCTTGTAAACATTTCCTCAACTTAAAGAGCCATTGTCTCTGATAATGTAGACACCCTGTTTTTCATTGAACCATACATCAAATACATCATATTTCATGACATACGCAAAGTACAGCTCTAGAACATGTGTGTCTTGTCTCACATGTAGGGTACGAGATCACCTTCAGCTTGTTGAACCCAGATCCTAGGTCTCACGATGTGCATTGGGACATCGAGGGGGCCATCCACCGCTTTGTGAAGCCGATGCTGGAGAAGCTGAGCCCCGTGGCCGAGTTTTCAGTGGATTCACAAGTGAGTTATTATTGTTGTTGTTGTTGTTGTTGTTGTTGTTGTTGTTAATGACTAGCTTGGAGACTCGGCGGGGCCCGGGTTATTTGAGATAGGCATTGTTTGTCTGTGCTCCAGTTTTAGTCTAGATCCAATGTCAGGTGGGTTCAGTAGGTGCGGGTGAACTACAACTCCTATATGCAAGTCCCATGGTCCATGGTCCATCCCCCTCCAAACTGCACCAGGATGTAGAGTGAGTCAGGATGCAGAGTGGGCCATGGGGGCCAAACAAGCCAAGAAGTGGTCTCAAGAAGTGAGTGAAGGTATCATCCATGGTACAAAGTCTTCCAAACTGCACCAGGATGTAGAATAAGTCATGGGGTCTCTGTGTGCCACGTTCGATCTTGATCAGTCATTGGTGTAGATCGGAATGGTCTCAGGAAGTGAGTGAAGGTACTGCAAGTCCCATCATCCATGGTACAAAACCAAACCAAACCAGGATGTAAGAGTGGGCCATGGGGGCTCTGTGTGCCAAGTTTGGTCTTGAAAAGTCATTGGTGTGGATTGGAATGGTCTCAGGAAGCGAGTTAAGGTACTGCAAGTCCCATCGTCCATGGTACAAAACCAAACCAAACCAGGATGTAAGAGTGGGCCATGGGGGATCTGTCTGCCAAGTTTGGTCTTGAACAGTCATTGGTGTGGATTGGAATGGTCTCAGGAAGCGAGTTAAGGTACTGCAAGTTCCATCATCCATGGTACAAAGTCTTCCAAACTGCACTAGGATGTAGAATGGGTCATGGGGTCTCTGTGTGCCACGTTCGATCTTGATCAGTCATTGGTGTAGATCGGAATGGTCTCAGGAAGCGAGTGAAGGTACTGCAAGTCCCATCATCCATGGTACAAAATCTTCCAAACTGCACCAGGATGTAAGAGTGGGCCATGGGGGCTCTGTGTGCCAAGTTTGGTCTTGATCTGTCATTTGTATGGGTCGCAGTGGTCTCGGGAAACGAGTGAAGGTACTCAAGTCCCATCATGCATGGTCCCAGGATGTAGAGTGGGCCATGGGGGTCAAACGAGCCAAACAATAACAATCTGCTTCCCCCCCCCCCCCCCTTCCTTTGCCAGATCCTCTATTACGCAGCATTGGGGGTGACGCCTCGTTTTGACCCTGCGTCTTCCAGTTACCGCCTGAGCGTCCATAGCCTTCCCCATGTCATCAACCCGGTGGAGGCCCGGTTGGGTGAGTGAGAGTTTGGAAAAGTGACAAACCAGACTCAGGACCGCGGCAGACGTTACGGATGTACCTAGTGACCTCTATCTTGCTACTTTTCCTTATCTCGGCCTCTGTCTCTCCCTCTACGTATCAACACCCAGGTTCCAGCGCTGCCTCTCTTTACCCGGTGCTCAACTTCCTGTTATATGTTCCGGAAGATTTGCACTCACCTCTCTATATCCAGGGCAAGGACGGGTCGGCCGTGCCCACCAATGCCTTTCATAGCCCTCGATGGGGTGGCATTATGGTAAGTAAGAAAAGAGTGCATATTAATTAGTTTAGAGGCTGGATGGCTATCTGTCAGGAGAGTTTTGATGGTGCCCTTCTGCCTGGACTAGATGGCCCCTGGGGGTCCCTTCCAATTCAATTTAGGGGAAGTATATGAATTAGTTTAGAGGTTGATGGCCATCTGTCAGGAGGGTTTTGATTGTGCCCTTCTGCCTAGACCAGATGCCTTTGGGGATCCCTTCCAAGCATATTAATTAGTTTAGAGGCTGGATGGCCACCTGTCAGGAGAGTTTTGATGGTGCCCTTCTGCCTGAACTAGACTGGCTTTGGAACCCTGAAAGGGCATCTACACTGGCTTTGAGACCTTGAAAGGGCATTTGGACAGGTTTTGAGACCCTGAAAGGGCATCTAGACTGACTTTGGAACCCTGAAAGGGCATCTAGACTGGCTTTGAGACCCTGAAAGGGCATCTAGACTGGTTTTGGGACCCTGAAAGGGCATCTAGACTGGCTTTGGGACCCTGAAAGGGCATCTAGACTGGCTTTGAGACCCTGAAAGGGCATCTAGACTGGCTTTGGAACCTTGAAAGTGCATCTAGACTGGCTTTGAGACCCTGAAAGGACATTTGGACTGGCTTTGGGACCTTGAAAGGGCATCTGGACAGGTTTTGAGACCCCGAAAGGGCATCTAGACTGGCTTTGAGACCCTGAAAGGGCATCTAGACTGGTTTTGGGACCCTGAAAGGGCATCTATTGACTTTGGGACCTTGAAAGGGCATCTAGACAGGTTTTGAGACCCTGAAAGGTCATCTAGTTATAAAAATGAGGGAGAAAGGATCGCTGTCGACCATCTTTCTTTCTTGACAGATCTACAACGTTGGACCGGATGCGGCCAATGAAACTTCCTTCCCGAGAAGAGTGGATGTCAATATGGTGGCCGTGATGGAGGTCTTCCTGGCCCAGCTGCGGTGAGTTTTGGGACCCATAAATGGCATCTAGAAAGGCTTTGGGACCCTGAAAGGACATCTAGACTGGCTTAGGGACCGTTTATTACTTTCCCGCCAAAGCGATACCTATTGATCTACTCACATTTGCATGTTTTGGAACTGGGAGGTTGGCAGGAGCTAGGGCTAACAGTGAGAACTCACCACGACCCGCAGTTTCGAACTGCCAACCTTCAGGTCAGCAGATTCAGCAGCACAAGGGATTAACCCATTACGCCAACCGCAGCCCCAATAATAATAAGGTACTGTTGTTGTTGTTGTTGTTATTGTTATTATTATTATTGATAAACGTTGTGTTTTGTCCCCCTGGCAGGCTGCTCTTTGGGGTTTCCCGGATGCCGCTGCCGGAGGGAACCCTCCTGGCCAATCCGGGCAAGGCAGGCCTCTGCGACTGGGAGCTAGACCGGCTTCTCTGGGCCCGGAGCGTGGAGAACGTGGCCACCGTCTCCACCACCTTGACCTCGCTGGCCCAGCTGCTGGACAAGATCGGGAACATCGTCATCAAGGACGACGTGGCCTCCGAGGTACAACTTGCACCCTCTCTCAGCCTTTTCTTGGCAGGACTCTGGGCATTGCTGGGCCCAGAAGCCCTTTATCTCAATAGGTTTTGCTCAGTGTTTCGCAGACTGTGCTCCACGGAGCCCTTAGGAAGCCCTGCTGTGGACAACAGGTCCTCTCCAATCGGGCCGCTTTGACTCTGCATTCTCTGCAAGGCAGAAGGAGGTTGGACTGGATGGCTCTTATTATTATTATTATTATTATTAATATATTATTATTATTATTATTATTATTATTATTATTATTATTATTATCCTTGAGCCGGAAGTCAGTCATTTCAGTAAGATAATAATAATAATAATAATAATAATGGTCATCCATATTATTATATATATTATCCTTGAGCCGGAAGTCAGTCATTTCAGCAACATAATAATAATAATAATAATAATAATAATAATAATAATAGTAATAATAATAATAATAATACACGATATCCTTGAGCTGGAAGTCAGCCATTTCAGTAACATAATAATAATAATAATAATAATAATAATAATAATAATAATACACGATATCCTTGAGCTGGAAGTCAGCAATTTCAGTAACATAATAATAATAATAATAATAAGAAGAAGAAGAAGAAGAAGAAGAAGAAGAAGAAGAAGAATACATGATATCCTTGAGCTGGAAGTCAGCCATTTCAGTAACATAATAGTAGTAATAATAATAATAATGATAATAATACTAATACATGATATCCTTGAGCTGGAAGTCAGTCATTTCAGTAACATAATAATAATAATAATAATAATAATAATAATAATAATAATAATACACGATACCCTTGAGTCGGAAGTCAGTCATTTCAGTAATATAGTAATAATAATAATGAAGTGGCTGATTTCTGGCTCAAGTATAAGGTTATCATCATCATCATCATTATGTATTAACTCAGTCATTTCAGTAACATTGTAATAGCAATAATAATAATAATAATACATGGTATCTTGAGTCAGTCATTTCAGTAACATAATAGTAGTAGTAGTAGTAGTAATACATGATAGCCTTGAGCCAGAAGTCAGTCATTTCAGTAATAATAATAATAATAATAATAATAATAAAGTAGCTGACTTCCAGCTGAAGTATAAGGTCATCATCATCATCATAATTATGAATTAACTCAGTCATTTCAGTAATATCATAATAGTAATAATAATAATAATAATAATACATGGTATCCTTGAGCCGGAAGTGATTAATTATAAGCCACTTTGAGTCTACTTTGCATGTTGTTGTTATTATTATTATTATTAATAATAATAATAATAATAATAATATATTGTCGAAGGCAATAGATGCAGGCGAAACGTCAGGAGAAATGCCTCTAGAACATGGCCATATAGCCCGAAAAAACCTACAACAACCCATAATAATAATAATAATTTCAGTAGAGATTGCTATTATCCATGGTATCATTGATCCATAATACGTCCCCTCTAGGCATTGTGCAGGTCCTTTTGTGCAACTATACATTCTCCTTGAGCCAAAAGTTATTCATTTCAGCTGAGTTCCCTATTATCCATAGTGTTGTTGATCCATAATACGTCCCCTCTAGGCATTGTGTAGGTCCTTCTGTGCAACTATATGTTCCCCTTGAGCCAAAAGTCATTCATTTCTGCAAAGTCCCCTATTATCCATAGTGTTGTTGATCCATAATACGTCCGCTTTAGGCATTGTGCAGGTCCTTCCATGTAACTATACGTTCTCCTTGAGCCGAAAGTCATTCATTTCAGCAGAGTTCTCTATTATCCATGGTGTTGTTGATCCATAATACGTCCGCTTTAGGCATTGTGTAGGTCCATCCATGTAACTATACGTTCTCCTTGAGCCGAAAGTCATTCGTTTCAGCAGAGTTCTCTATTATCCATGGTGTTGTTGATCCATAATACGTCCCCTCTAGGCATTGTGTAGGTCCTTCCATGTAACTACGTTCTCCTTGAGCCGAAAGTCATTAGTTTCAGCAGAGTTCTCTATTATCCATGGTGTTGTTGATCCATAATATGTCCGCTTTAGGCATTGTGTAGGTCCTTCCATGTAACTATACGTTCTCCTTGAGCCGAAAGTCATTCGTTTCAGCAGAGTTCTCTATTATCCATGGTGTTGTTGATCCATAATATGTCCCCTCTAGGCATTGTGCAGGTCCTTCCGTGCAACTATATGTTCTCCTTGAGCCGTAAGTCATTTGTTTCAGCAGTTCCCTATTATCCACGGTGTTGTTGATCTATAATACGTCCTCCCCTAGGTTCCAATGGTCTGAAAGAGGTCCTTCCTAGGCCTTTGCTTGGTCCTGTGGTGCCAGGCGGTGGTCTAGTCATTCATTCTGGGTTTCTCCCTGCTTTGATGCAGGTCTACCATGCGGTGGGGTCTGCGGAGGAGGCCCTGCGGGAACTGGAGGCCGGGCGCCTGGAGGCGGCCTTCCTGGCCAGCAAGGCGGCCGTCACATCCTCGGAGCGGGCCTTCTTCCACCCTTCGCTCCTCCACCTCCTCTACTTCCCCGACGACCAGAAGTTTGCCATTTACATCCCGCTCTTCCTCCCTATGGCCGTCCCCATCCTCCTCTCCATGGCCAAGATCCTGCGGGAGAGCCGGGCCACCAAAAAGGAGCCGGGCAAAGTGGACTGAGCGCCAGAGGCCGGCTGGCTGTCCTTTGCACAGCAGCTCCCAGCATCCCCCAATGGACAGGTCGGAAGGAAACAAAATTCTTCCAAAAAGTCACTTCTTTGGTGCCCCAAAAGTCCGTCTCCTGAAAGCAACTTTCCGGCTATCATCACGTCTCCCTCCTTGCATTTTATTTATTTATTCGGGTTGATTTTGCACTTGGGTTTGAAATAAAAGACAATTGGGTGTAAAAGGAAATATATTCACATTTGTGTTGATTCCAAGTATCTAGGACAAGGTTCTTCAAACTAAGGCCCAAGGGCCGAATACGGTCCTCCAAGGTCATTTACCTGGCCCTTGTTCAGGGTCAACCTAAGTCTGAAACAACTTGAAAGCACCCAAAAACAACAACAACAACAGCAATCCTATCTCACCAGCCAAAAGCAAGCCCACACTTCCCATTGATATACTAATAAGTTTATACTTGCTTAAATTGTTCTTCATTTTAATTATTGTATTGTTTTTAAGTGTTTTTTGCACTACAAATAAGGTATGTGTAGTGTGCATTCATTCATGTTTTTTTCAAATGATAATCTGGCCCTCCAACAGTTGGAGGGACTGTGACCTGGCCCTCCGGTTAAAAAGTTTGAGGACACCTGATCTAAGAGGTTGTGTGCATCACCTCCTTCCTCTGCATTTTTGTCCCCTTGTTGAACCTTTGTTTATCTATTATTAGTCGTATTATTGTTGTTGTTATTATTATTATTATTATTATTATTATTATTATTATTTATTAGCATGTCCACAATAACACAGCGCACATTAACTCCAAGTGTCTGGGCTTCATCTCTGAATATCAGACTCTTCCCAAGGGCCTAGAGTATTAGAAATTATTATTGTTTATTATTAGACTGCCTTTTCTAGATGTCTTAGTTATCCGCAAACCAGATCAACAATTGGGTCACACCGTCTACAGAAAACACACACACACAGATAGAGATCTACATCAAAACTCCATCACCCAAGTCAAAAAAGAAGCCCCATTAAAGCCTTGGCAGACCGTGCAAAAATAATCTGGGAAGCCCACCTCCTCCAAGATGAACTGAACCCCCTCAACTGGGCTCTCCAGGCCAATGGATACTCCACCTCAGACATCAGAAGAGCTGCAAGACCAAGAACAAGCCACGAGAGTCAAGATGAAGATCCACCCAGAGGAAAAGTGTTCCTGCCATACATCAAGGGAACCACTGACCGCATTGGGAAGCTGATGAGGAAACACAACATACAAACAATCTACAAACCCACCAAGAAAATCCAACAAATGCTACGTTCAGCAAAGGACAAGAGGGATCCTCTCACCTCTGCAGGAGTCTACCGTATACCATGCAGCTGTGGACAAGTCTACAGAGGGACCACCAAATGCAGCATTGCCCAGACACGCATCAAGGAACACAAAAGGCACTGCAGACTACTTCAACCAGAGAAGTCAGTCATAGTGGAGCACCTGATGAACCAGCCTGGACACAGCATATTATTTGAGAACACAGAAATGCTGGACCACTCCAACAACCACCATGTCAGACTACACAGAGAAGCCATTGAACGCCACAAGCATGTGGACAATTTCAACAGGAAGGAAGAGACCATGAAAATGAACAAAATCTGGCTACCAGTATTAAAAAACTCTAAAATTACAACAGCAAAACAGCAGAGAGGAAACAACCAGGCACATCTTAACACCTCTCAACAAAAGATTTTCCCAGGCTCAGCCAGGCCTTCAAATGCTAATGAAGGTGGTCAGTTGAAACATTCACACCTAGTTCCAGCAGACAAAAGTCCTTTGTCCCACACCAGCCATTCCACAGATATATAAACCCATTGTCCTATTTCCAACAGACCTCACTACCTCTGAGGATGCTTGCCATAGATGCAGGCGAAACATCAGGAGAAATGTTCTCTTGCCTTGCTTGGCACTCTGCACATGCTCAGAGGACATATTCCCAAGCCCCTTCCCTCCTTGCATGTCCAACTTTTCCCAGCCAGGAAGCCCCTCCTCCCTTTTCTGATTCCTCTTGCCTTGCGTGGCACTCTGCTCATGCTCAGAGGACACATTCCCAAGCTCCTCCCCTGTCTGCATGTCTGTCTCTTCCCCCAGCATCCCTTTTCCCAGCCAGGAGGCTCCTCCTTCTTTTTCTCCTTCCTCTTGCCTTGCTTGGCACTCTGCACATGCTCAGGGGACACATTCCCAAGCCCCTCCCCGCCTTGCATGTTCACCTCTCCCCCCAGCATCCCTTTTCCCAGCCAGGAAGCTCCTCCCTCCTTTTCTGATTCCTCTTTCCTTGCTTGGCACTCTGCACATGCTCAGGGGACACATTCCCAAACCCCTCCCCTCCTTGCATGTCCATCTTTTCCCAGCCAGGAAGCCCCTCCCCCCTTTTCTGATGTCTCTTGCTTTGCTTGGCACTCTGCACATGCTCAGAGGACACATTCCCAAGCCCCTTCCCTCCTTGCATGTCCATCTCTTCCCACCCAGGAGGCTCCTCCCTCCATTCTGATTCCTCTTGCTTTGCTTGGCACTCTGCACATGCTCAGAGGAGACATTCCCAAACCCTTCTTTAATAGTTTAAATAAATAAATAAATACATTTCTTGTATGTCCATCTCTCCCCCCAGCATCCCTTTTCCCAGCCAGGAAGCCCCTCCTCCCTTTTCTGATTCCTCTTGCCTTGCTTGGCTCTCTGCACATGCTCAGGGGACACATTCCCAAGCCCCTCCCCTCCTTGCATGTCCACCTCTCCCCCCAGCATCCCTTTTCCCAGCCAGGAGACTCCTCCCTCCATTCTGATGTCTCTTGCTTTGCTTGGCACTCTGCACATACTCAGAGGAGACATTCCCAAGCCCCTCCCCTCCTTGTATGTCCACCTCTCCCCCCAGCACCACTTTTCCCAGCCAGGAAGCTCCTCCCTCCTTTTCTGATTCCTCTGGCCTTGCTTGGCACTCTGCACATGCTCAGAGGACACATTCCCAAGCCCTTTCCCTCCTTGCATGTCCATCTTTTCCCAGCCAGGAAGCCCCTCCTTCCTTTTCTGATTCCTATTGCCTTCTTTGGCACTCTGCACATGCTCAGAGGACACATTCCCAAGCCCCTCTCCTCCTTGCATGTCCATCTTTTCCCACCCAGGAGGCTCCTCCCTCCATTCTGATTTCTCTTGCCTTGCTTGGCACTCAGCACATGCTCAGAGGACACATTCCCAAACCCCTCCCTTCTTTAATGGTTTAAATAAATAAATAAATAAATTTCTTGCATGTCCATCTCTTCCCCCAGCATCCCTTTTCCCAGCCAGGAAGCCCCTCCTCCCTTTTCTGATTCCTCTTGTTTTGCTTGGCACTCTGCACGTGCTCAGGGGACACATTCCCAAGCCCCTCCCCTCCTTGCATTTTCCACCTCTCCCCCCAGCATCCCTTTTCCCAGCTAGGAAGCGCCTCCCTCCTTTTCTGATTCCTCTTGCCTGGCTTGGCACTCTGCACATGCTCAGCATCCCTTTTCCCAGCCAGGAGGGTCCTCCCTCCTTTCTGATTCCTCTGGCCTTGCTTGGCACTCTGCACATGCTCAGAGGACACATTCCCAAGCCCCTCCCCTCCTTGCATGTCCATCTCTTCCCACCCAGGAAGAGCCTGGGTAATAATCCGGCCCTCCAACAGTTGGCACTCCAATGGCACTCTGCACATGCTCAGAGGACATATTCCCAAGCCCCTCCCCTCCTTGCATGTCCAACTTTTCCCAGCCAGGAAGCTCCTCCTTCCTTTTCTGATTCCTCTTGCCTTGCTTGGCACTCTGCACATGCTCAACATCTCTTTTCCCAGCCAGGAGGCTCCTCCCTCCATTCTGATGTCTCTTGCCTTGCTTGGCACTCTGCACATGCTCAGAGGACACATTCCCAAGCCCCTCCCCTACTTGCATGTCCACCTCTCCCCCCAGCATCCCTTTTCCCAGCCAGGAAGCGCCTCCCTCCTTCTCTGATTCCTCTTGCTTTGCTTGGCACTCTGCACATGCTCAGAGGACACCCTCCCTTCTTTCCTTCCCTCCCCCCTGCCTGCTTTGGCTCCTCCCCTTTCCCCGAGGGGCGGGGCGGCGGATTTGCAGCAAAGGCGCTTAAGGGGGGATGAGCCATTCTCTCTCCTCTTCCTCCTCCTCTTCTTCCTTTGCAGATCCGCTCCCTTCTGTGACCCGAAGCAGAAGCGGCATCGTCTCCGGTGGGAAGATGAAGGTGAAGAAGGGGAGCAGCGCTGGCACCGCAGGAGGAGGAGGAATGGGCCCCGGGGGAGCGGCGGCGGCTGCCCCCCCATCTTCGGCCTCCTCCTCCTCCTCTTCCTCGGGGGCCTCTTCCTCGGCCCTTTGCAGCGAGGAGGAGCTCCTCCGCAAGGCCAGCATCAGCCCCGAGGATGTCTTGGGCCTCCCCAAGATCACCTCCGGTAAGGAAGGAAGGAAAGAAGGGTCTCCCTTGAAGCCCATCCTTTTGGGGAGAGGGTCGTCTCATTTTGGGGGGGAAATGTATTAGTTAACACAAAGCAATGGGCTTGGGAAGAAGGTCCCCCCATACCTCTCCATTTGCGCCCTGCAGATAGCAACACTAGGAAGGAAACAAGGCCCTCTTTGGGAGAGAGACAGAGGGGTGAGTTGCAAGTAATGGGGTCCCCTTTGAAGCTTATCCTTTTGGGAAAAGGTTCTTCCCCTTTTGGGGGGAAATATGGGGTACTTTATGAGCAATGGGCTTGGGAAGAGGGTCCCTCCATACCTCTCCATTTGCGCCTTGCAGATATGAACTAGGAAGGAAACAAGGCCCTCTTTGGGAGAGAGACAGAGGGGCGAGTTGCAAATAATGGGGTCCCCTTTGAAGCTTATCCTTTTAGGGAAAGGCTCATCCCCATTTGGGGGGAAAATATGGGGTACTTTGTGAGCAATGGGCTTGAGAAGAGGGTCCCCCCCCCCACCTCTCCATTTGCACCTTGCTGATATCAACAAGGAAGGAAACAAGGCCTTCTTTGGGGGAGAGAGAAAGGAGTGAGTTGCAAATAATGGGGTCCCCCTTGAAGCTCATCCTTTGAGGAAAAGGCTCATCCCCATTTGGGGCGGAAATAAAGGGAAATTTGCAAGCAATAGGCTTGGCAAGAGGGTCCCCCCAAACCTCTCCATTTGCACCTTGCAGATATCAACTAGGAAGCAAACAAGGCCCTCTTTTGGAGAGACAGAGGGGTGAATTGCAAGTAATTGGGTCCCCATTGAAGCTCATCCTTTTAGGAAACGTTTCATCTCCTTTTTGGGGGGAATATATTAGATAATTTCAAGAAATGGGCTTCGGAAGAGGGTCCCCCCAAACCTCTCCATTTGCGCCCTGCAGATATCAACACTAGGAAGGACTCAAGGCCCTCTTTGGGAGAGAGAGAGAGGAGTGAGTTGCAAGTAATGGGGTCCCCTTTGAAGCTCATCCTTTTAGAGAAAGGCTCATCCCCATTTGGGGCGGAAATAAAGGGAAATTTGCAAGCAATAGGCTTGGCAAGAGGGTCCCCCCAAACCTCTCCATTTGCACCCTGCAGATATCAACACTAGGAAGGACTCAAGGCCCTCTTTGGGAGAGAGAGAGAGGAGTGAGTTGCAAGTAATGGGGTCCCCTTTGAAGCTCATCCTTTTAGAGAAAGGCTCATCCCCATTTGGGGCGGAAATAAAGGGAAATTTGCAAGCAATAGGCTTGGCAAGAGGGTCCCCCCAAACCTCTCCATTTGCACCCTGCAGATATCAACACTAGGAAGGAAACAAGACCCTCTTTTGGAGAGACAGAGGGGTGAATTGCAAGTAATGGGGTCCCTGTTGAAGCTCATCCTTTTAGTAAAAGGTTCATGTCCTTTTTGGGGGGAAATATATTAGTTAACTTCAAGAAATAGGCTTGGGAAGAGGGTCCCCCCAAACCTCTCCATTTGCATCCTGCAGATATCAACACTAGAGAGGAAACAGGGCCCTCTTTTGGGGGGGATAAAGGGGTGTATGCAATCAATGAGGTCTTTTGGAGAGAGAGGGGGGGAAATGCAAGTAATGGAATCTCCCTTGAAGCTCATCCTTTTGGGAGCAGGATAGTCTCATTTTGGGAGGGAAAGAAAGAAATTTGCAAGTATTTGGCTTTGGAAGAGCCCCCCCCCCCCCCAAGCTCTACATTTGCGCCCTGCAGATATATCAACACTGGGAAGGAAACAGGACCCTCTTTTGGAGAGAGAGAGGGATGAATGGCAAGTAATGGGGTTCCCTTTGAAGCACATCCTTTTGGTAGCAGGATAGCCTCATTTTGGGGGGGAAATATATTAGATAACTGCAAGCAATGGGCTTCGGAGGAGGGTCCCCCCAAATCTCTCCATTTGTGTTTCAGTTATAACACTAGGAAGGAAATAGGGCCCTCTTCTGGAGAGACAAAGGGGTGGGTTGCAAGTGACAGGGTCCCCTTTGAAGCTCATCCTTTGGGGAAAGGTTCATCTCCTTTGGTGGGGGGGGGGGGGGTAATTGCAAGCAATAGGCTTGGGAAGAGGGTCCCCCCAAACCTCTCAATTTGCCTTGCAATTATCAACACTAGGAAAGAAACAGGGCCCTCTTTTGGGGGGATAAGAGGGTGAAGTGCAAGCACTGGAATGTCCTTTGAAGCTCATCCCTTTGGGAGAAGGATTGAGTCATTTTGAAGGAGAAAAAAGGGGAAATTTGCAAGCAATGGGTTCAGGAAGAGGGTCCTCCCAAACCTTTCCATTTCCACCTGGCAGTTATCAACTCTAGGAAGGAAGGAAGGCCTTCCTTTGGGGGTGGGGGGATAAAGGGATGTATTGCAAGCAAAGGAGTTCACTAAAAGGCCCCCTTTAAACCTCTTCCATTTGGGAGACAGGGCCCCCAAAAACCTCTCCGTTTTGGGAGATATACCTTCTCTTTTGGGGGGAGATCAAGGGGCAGATTGTGTGCTGTGGACTTTAGAGGAAGGGTTCTCTTTCAAGCTGTCCATTAGGAAGAAGTATCCTTTTTCGGGTGGCGAATTGCGTGGAACGGGCTTCACTTGAGGGTACCCTTTAAAGCTCTCCACTTGGGGGAAGGGTCTTATTTTTGGGGGTGTAATGAAGGGGTGAATGCAAATGGGTTTCGTGCAAGGATCACCTCGAAAGCTTTTCCATTTGTGAGAAGGGCCCTCTTTTAGGCTCAGCATTGCATGCCACTGACTTTGGAAAAGGGTCCTCTTAAACATCTCCATTGGGAGAAGGACCTTCTTACTTTGGGGAGAATACAGGGCCAGGATTGAACTCAATGGGGTTCAGACAAGGGTCCCCCCTTGCCTCCAGTAAAGGAGGACGACTCCTATTTTGGAGGCAATAATAGACTAGAATAACTTTGTTGTCACTGGACACCGTACGACGAAATTAAGCCCCATCCCTGATACACATTATATAGGTGGAATTACAAAACCAAAGCAACCATCCTTCCATGTTCTAATCGCTGTTGCACAACCCGAAATCCGACATCCGTGTGAAACCATAGAGTTCAACAGGGTAAAAGATTTTGAGCTTTCTTAAGGAGGCAGGAATTATAAAGTTCCTCCAAAGAGAGCAACCAATAAGGGGGTGAATTGGACGCAGTGGGCTTCATTCACTAAAAGGTCCCCCCAAAGGTCTCCATTCGTGCCCTGTGCATCCCCAAAAGTGAGCCATTTAGAGCCTGAAAAGAGACCCTGTTGTAGTGTTTTGGGTTTCTCCATCATTCTAACCACTTTGGGTCTCCCTGTGGAGAGAAAAAGCGGGATGTAAATAAACAATATTTATTTATCGTGTCCAAAGTGAATTGAGAATACAGCGATAATGTATGAAGACCACAAACAAAGTTAAAAACTTGGCATGATACTCAATTTGCGCTGACGATTTGGAGTGCCTCTGGTGTCACTGTGAGAAGGCCTTCCATTTTGCATGTAGCAGGGCTAAGATCGCGTTGTAGTAGCTGGTTTGTGGTTTGCTCTTCTCCACACTTGCATGTCGTGGACTCCACTTTGTGGCCCCATTTCTTAAGCTTGGCTCTGCATCTTATGTTGCCAGAGTGTAGTCTGTTCAGCTCCTTTCACATTGCTCCATCTTCTGTGTACCCAGGATGGAGTCTCTCATCCGACATCAGCCACTGATTGAGGTTCTGGGTTTTAGCCTGCCACTTTTGGACTCTTGCTTGCTGATGTGTTCCTGCAAACATCTCTGTAGATCTTAGAAAACTATTTCTTGATTTAAAGTGTTGGCGTGCTGGCTGGTATCCGAATAGAGGATGGGCCAGAGATGTCACTGCCTTGGTCCTTTCATTATTGGTTGCTACTTCCCGGCGGATGTCAGGTGGTTCAATACTGGCTAAACAGTATAATTTCTCCAGCGGTGTTGGGTGTAGACATCCCGTGATAATGCAGCATGTCTCATTAAGAGCCACATCCACTGTCTTAACATGATGATAAGTGTTCCATGCTGGGCATGTGTATTCAGCAGCAGAGTAGCCAAGCGCAAGGGCAGATGTCTTCACTGTGTCTGGTTGTGATCCCTAGGTTGTGCCAGTTTGCTTCCGAACAATTTTATTTCTATCACCCACTTTTTGCTTGATAGCCAAGCAGTGCTTCCTGCAAGTCAGGGCACAATCCAGAGTGACGCCCAGGTATTTGGGTGTGCTGCAGTGCTCCAGAGGTATGCCTTCCCAGGTGATCCTCAGAGCTCGGGATGCGTGTCTGTTCTTGAGATGAAAAGCACATGTCTGTGTTTTAGATGGGTTGGGGATCAGCTGGTTTTCCCTGTAGTCGGTGGTAAGGGCACCTAGAGCTTCGGAGAGCTTCTGTTCTACCATCTCAAAACTTCCTGCTTGAGTGGTAATGGCACGATCATCTGCATAGGTGAAGCTCTCTGTCCCTTCCTCAGAGCTCAAGATGCTTGTCTATTCTTAATAAACAAAATCATGATATTAATAATGATGGTGATGTTTTTGCTGCATCCTTGGCTTGGTTCTCCAGCCTTCCCATGAAAAAGAATTCTGATTTTCCTTGGTGAATTGGGATCCTACTCACTGGAGGCATTATAGTGCAGCCGACACAGCTTTCCCATCAATAGACTCAATAGACAGTGGCTTACGAGACCCCAAAAGAAAACGCATTTGGCTCACTCAGTGGCAGTTTTGAAAACCTAGGAAGCATGAATTGTTGAAGGCTTTCATGGTCGGAATCACTGGGTTGTTGTGTGTTTTCCAGGCTGTATGGCCATGTTCCAGAAGCATTCTCTCCTGATGTTTCACTCACATCTATGGCAGGCATCCTCAGAGTTTGTGAGGTCTGTTGGAAACTAGAAAAATATATCCACAGATAAATAAACCCAATTTTCCTGGTTTCCAGCAGACCTTACAATCTCTGAGGATGCCTGCCATAGTTGGAGGCAAAACATTAGGAGAGAATGCTTCTAGAACATGGCGAGACAGCCTAGAAAACACACAACAACCTAGGGAGCGTGACTGTACACATGGCTTGCCTTGCCTGGCTGTTGTTTTGGAGATTGCTCTTTCCAGGATTGAGTCTCAATCCTTCCCAAATTTGGATCGTCCAGACATTTGGGACTCTCGACTCTGGGATTCCCGAGTCGGAAGCAGCATCTTCTGGGAAGCAAAGTCCCAAACATTTAGGAAGACCAAGAAAGAATAACAAAGATAGTGAAGTGGCCCTTTCCACACCTCTTTTTTTCCATCCAGCAAACTTTCTCTGTTCCGATCTTCGTTCCGGGATTAAGCAGCAGGCGACTCCTTCTGCCGGCTCTCCGATTGCCCGGATTAATTCTCTTGGCCTCACGCACAGAAAGAGGGCCTCCCTCGGTGACGGAAACCTGATTAGCCCGGATGAGGAAAGAGAGGGCTCTCGTAATTCGGTCACTCGAGAGTTCGGGTTTTATGCTCGCCTCCGCTTTTCCATCCCAATCATGGCCTATGAGACTTTCCTCTTTATCAATGGCCCTATATGGGTGCAAACATGAATACTCGTATTTTTTTAATACGAGGGTGGATCAAAAAGTTTTGCCTCCTGGGTCATAAAAATGTTCTGGATGAACCTAGAAGAGCAGAAGTTTCTCCAGATTGTAACCTGAACTGTCCTCTACTCAAAACTACCCTTCAATATAGTCACCATCAATTTGGACACATAGACGCCATCGTTTAACCCAAGCATCCAAGCCATTTTGGAAAAATTCAGGGTTTTGCTTCGTGCCCTGTGATTTCAGAATTGTTTTAATGTCAATTCAAGTCACTTCAGCACCTGTAAAATCAAAACTGTTATCAGTTCTGGGTTGTAAATTGTATCCTAACCTAAAGAGACTTATATCATTACACATGTGCAGTTTCAGCGTCCTGTGATAAATAGAAGTGGGTCAGGGGAAATCTTTAATTTTTGTGTCCAGCACCTATCAATAACCTGGCTGCAGATCTCTGAACTAATTGAAGTTTCCAGACACTCTTCAGGGGCAACCCCATGTAGATCCCGTTACAGTAGTCTAAATGGGATATAACCACAGCATGGACCACCATGGCCAAGTCCGGCTTCTCAAGGTACGGTGCACAAGTAATTGTGCGAAGGTCCTCCTGGGTCTCCTGGCTTGGCGATGAGTCCAGGAGAATCCTCAAGCTGCGCGCTTGTGTCTTCAGCGGGAGTGGGACCCCATCCAGCACAGGTTGTACAACCTTCTTTGGCTACAAATTGAATGATGTCTCTCATCCAGCATCAGCCACTGATTGAGGTTCCGCGTTTTAGCCTGTCACTTTTGGACTCTTGCTTGCTGAGGTTTTCCTGCGAGTATCTCTGTAGGTCTTAGAAAACTATTTCTTGATTTAAGCTGTTGGCGTGTTGTCTGATATCCAAACGGGATGAGCCATAGATGTCACTGCCTTTGTTCTTTCATTATTGGCTGCTACTTCCAGGCGGATGTCAGGTGGTTCAATACTGGCTAAACAGTATAATTTCTCCAGTGATGTTGGGTGTGGACATCCCGTGATAATGCGGCATGTCTCATTAAGAGCCACATCTACTGCTTTAGCGTGGTGAGATGTGTTCCACACTGAGCATGCGTACTCAGCAGTAGAGTAGCAAAATGCAAGGGCAGATGTCTTCATTGTGTCTGGTTGTGATCCCCAGGTTGTGCCAGTCAGCTTTTGTACGATATTATTTCTAGCACTTACTTTTTGCTTGATAGCCAAGCAGTACTTCTTATGAGTCAGAAGAAAATCCAGGATAATTCCCAGGTATTTGGGTGTAGGAAGTGCTCCTGTGGGATTCCAGGTCATTCTCAGAGCTTGAGATGCTTGTCTGTTCTGAAGGTAAAAAGCACACGTCTGCATTTTAGATGGATTAGGAGTCAGCTGTTTTTCCCTGTAATAGGCATTAAGAGCACCTAAAGCTTCAGAGAGTTTCTGTTTGACCGTTTCAAAGCTCCCTGCTTGAATGGTGATGGCATGATTATCAGCATAGATCAAACTCTGTCCAAAACTATGGGCCAAAACTAACAAAATGAAGTTCAAGAGGGACAAATGCAAGAGACTCCACTTAGGCAGAAAAAACGAAATGCAAAGATACAAAATGGGGGACAAGGCCTGGCAGAACGTGTGAAAAAGATCTTGGAGTCCCCGTGGACAACAAGTTAAACATGAACCAACAACGTGATGTGGCGGCAAAAAAAGCCAATGGGATTCTGGCCTGCATCAATAGGAGCATAGTGTCTAGATCTAGGGAAGTCATGCTACTCCTCTATTCTGTTTTGGTTAGACCACATCTGGAATATTGTGTCCAATTCTGGGCACCACAATTCAAGAGAGATATTGACAAGCTGGAATGTGTCCAGAGGAGGGCAACTAAAATGATCAAGGGTCTGGAGAACAAGCCCTATGAAGAGCGGCTTAAAGAGCTGGGCATGTTTAGCCTGAAGAAGAGAAGGCTGAGAGGGGATATGACAGCCATGTATAAATATGTGAGAGGAAGCCACAGGGAGGAGGGAGCAAGCTTGTTTTCTGCTTCCCTGGAGACTAGGACGCAGTGGAACAATGGCTTCAAACTACAAGAGAGGAGATTCCACCTGAACATGAGGAAGAACTTCCTGACTGTGAGAGCCGTTCAGCAGTGGAACTCTCTGCCCCAGAGTGTGGTGGAGGCTCCTTCTTTGGAAGCTTTTAAACAGAGGCTGGATGGCCATCTGTCAGGGGTGATTTGAATGCAATATTCCTGCTTCTTGGCAGGGGGTTGGACTGGATGGCCCACGAGGTCTCTTCCAACTCTATGATTCTATTTGTATAAATGTTGAACATTGGGAGCAAGAGCACCTAAAGCTTCGGAGAGCTTCTGTTCAACCATTTCCAAGCTCACTGCTATAGTGGTGATGGCATGATAATCAGCATAGATTAAACTCTCTGTCCCTTCTGGCAGTAGCTGGTCATTTGTATAAATGTTGAACATTGGGAGCAAGAGTACCTAAAGCTTCGGAGAGCTTCTGTTCAACCATTTCCAGGCTCCCTGCTTGAGTGGTGATGGCACGATCGTCAGCATAGATTAAACTCTCTGTCCCTTCTGACAGTAACTGGTCATTTGTATAAATGTTGAACATTGGGAGCAAGAGCACCTAAAGCTTCGGAGAGCTTATTTTCAACCATTTCCAAGCTCCCTGCTTGAGTGGTGATGGCACGATCATCAGCATAGATGAAACTCCCTGTCCCTTCTGGCAGTAGCTGGTCATTTGTATAAATGTTGAACATTGGGAGCAAGATTACCTAAAGCTTCGGAGAGCTTCTGTTCAACCATGTCCAGGCTCCCTACTTTAGTGGTGATGGCACGATCGTCAGCATAGATGAAACTCTCTGTCCCTTCTGGCAGTGAATGGTCATTTGTGTAAATGTTAAACACTGATGGAGCAAGCACACTCCCCTGAGGCAGGCCATTCTTCTGTTCCCACCATCTGCTTCTCTGGCCCTGGAACTCAACAAAAAAGCTCCTGTTTTGTAGCAGGTTTCCTGTGAAGTGGGTGAGGTGGTCGTCCTTTGGGATATTATAGATTTTTCGCTGGAGGAGGTGATGATTTACAGTATCATAAGCTCCTGACAAATCTGTGAAGACAGCTCCTGCTGCCTTTCAAAACCATCTTCTATGTGCTGAGTCAGGTTCAACAGCTTTTGCGTTTCCTGAAACCAGCTTGCAGTGGGATCATACATGTGTTGATTTTTTCCATAATTCTATGCAAAATAAGTTTGTCCAGAACTTTGTAAACATGGCATAACAAGGAGATTGGTCTAATAATAATAATAATAATAATAATAATAATAATACAACATCTATGGATGCGGAATCTGTGGATATAGAGGGCCAACTATACTTTTAACAAAATAACCAGAACTACAATCAAAACCTATGGAACTAGTGCATAATATATCCAAGCGAGCCGCCGTCTCTGTGCAGAGAACAGTTGGTGGTTGGCTAAGCTCCTGGCTGCAAAAAAAAGAACAGAAATCCACCTGAATGACGCAGGGACACCTGGCGAACCCTCCTCGCACCAACGCACAAACACACGCCAAAACCCATCTGGGGAACAAGGAGATAATGCCTTACCTCAAAGGGATTTGGTTAAGATAAGTTCATTAGCGGTTGCCACGGCTCAAACGAAACGGGGACAGGCGAGCTAAAAATAGGAGGTTGATCCGCCAAGGAAAAACGGATGATGGAACGGCTCCGGAGTCAAAATTGGCCCCTGTATTGCAGTCTATCGGTGCACACCATGCAAATATCATCTACGTATAGCGCTACGTTCCAAAGGTCAGTTGTGCTATTTCATAGAATTATAGAGTTGGAAGAGACTGCATGGGTCATCTAGTCCAACACCCTTCAGTGCTGGAAAAGCACAATCAAAGCACCCCCGACAGATGGCTATCCAGGCTCTGTGTCAAAGTTTCCAAGGAATGAGCTTCCAAAGGACTCCAAGGCAGAGAGTTCCACTGTTGAACAGTTCGTATGGTCTGGAAGTTCTTTCCAGTAGTTTGAACCCATTATTCCGAGTCCTAGTCTCAAAACAAGCTTGTCCCTCTTCCTTATGACATTCTTACACGTATAGAATCATAGAGTTGGAAGAGACCTCATAGGCCATCCAGTCCAACCCCCTGCCAAGAAGCAGGAAAATCTCATTCAAAGCACCCCCAACAAATGGCCATCCAGCCTCAGTTTAAAAGCTTCCAAAGAAGAAGCCTCCATCACACTCCGGGGCAGAGAGTTCCACTGCTGAACAGCTCTCACAGTCAGGAAGTTCTTGTATACATGGCTCTCATGTCTCCTCTCAGCCTTCTCTTCTGCAGGATTCCAAAGCAGAGAGTTCCACTGTTGAACATCCCCAGATGCTAAACATCTTTAAGGCGCTCCTCATGGGGATTATTCATGACTCCAGACCATTGATCATTTTAGTCACCCTTTTCCTCTGGACACCTTCTGGCTTAGAGTCAATCTCGCTCTCTCTTTTTAAATAGTATTTATTGAATTTTTGGGTGTAAATGGATTAAAACTAAAAATTAAGGACAAGAAAATAAAAAACATAAAAAACCCACAAAAAAACCAATGACAAAATATGTATTGAAACAGACAACCCCCAATACAAATCTACTACTTTGAACTGTGTTGGACACAATCTTCCAGGTAAAGTGGTCTGACCAAAGTAGAATCCGAAGGCACCGTGACTTCTTCCCTCGATGTAGACACTAGACCTCTTTGGATGCAGTCCAAAATCCCATTGGCTTTTTGAGCTGCTGCATCACACTCTTGGATCACGTTCAACTTGTTCCTCACCAAGACCTTTCTCGCGTGGACTGTTGTCGAGCCAGGCATCATCCATTCTGTATCTTTGCATTTCATTTCTTTCTGCCTAAGTGTCATATCTTACATTTGTCCTTGTTGTGTTAGTTTTGGCTAGTCAGCGCTCTTCCTAAAGAAATAAGGGGGAGTAACAGGAGCTTTTTTGTTGAGTACCAGGGTCAGAGACACAGATGGCGAAAACAGAAGAACGACCTGCCTCAGGGGACCGTGCTTGCTACATCAATGTTTAACATTTACACAAATGACCAGCCACTGCCAGAAGGGACAGAGAGGTTCATCTATGCTGACGATCGTGCCATCACCGCTCGAGCAGGGAGCTTTGAAAGGGTAGAACAGAAGCTCTCTGAAGCTTTAGGTGCTCTTACTGCCTCTTACAGGGAAAACCCGCTGATTCCTAATCCATCTAAAACGCAGACATATGCTTTCCACCTTAAGAACAGACAAGCATCTCGAGCTCTGAGGAAACGATCTATACTGATGATCATGCCATCACCGCTCAAGCAGGGAGCTTTGAAATAACTGAACAGAAGCTCTCTAAAGCTTTAGGTGCTCTTACTGCCTCTTACAGGGAAAACCAGCTGATTCCTAATCCATCTAAAACGCAGACATATGCTTTCCACCTTAAGAACAGACAAGCATCTCGAGCTCTGAGGAAACGATCTATGCTGACGATCGTGCCATCACTGCTCAAGCAGGGAGCTTTGAAATGGTTGAACAAAAACTCTGAAGCTTTAGGTGCTCTTACTGCCTATTACAGGGAAAACCAGCTGATTCCTAATCCATCCAAAACACGTACATGTTTAATCTATGCTGACGAACGTGCCATCACTGCTCAAGCAGGGAGCTTTGAAATGGTTGAGCAGAAGCTCTCCGAAGCTTTAGGTACTCTTACTGCCTATTACAGAAAATCATTACCATTAGCTGTCTGCATCCATGGATTTTCTTCTTATTGAAAGGCATTACAATCTTCCCTCTGTATCCACAGATTCTGCATCCACTGATATTATTATTAAAAATAATTATAGTTGGTTCTCCGTATCCATGGATTCAGCGTCCATAAATATAATAGCAATAATAAATGATAACAGTATCATCCCAGTTGTCCCTCTCTATCCACAGATTCTGCATCCACGAATATATGTGTATATATATATAGAGAGAGAGATGTAAAGGGAAAGTTTTCCCCTGACATTATGTCTAGTCATATCCAACTCTGAAGGTTGGCGCTCATCTCCATTTCTAAGCTGAAGAGCCGGCATTGCCCGTAGACACCTCCAAGGTCATGTGGCCGACATGACTGCATGGAGCGCCCTTACCTTCCTGCCGGAGCAGTACCTATTGATCTACTCACATTTACATGTTTTTGAACTGCCAGGTGGGCAGAAGCTGAAGCTAATAGTGGGAGCTCATCCTGCTCCCCAGATTTGAACCTCCAGTCTTTCGGTCAGCAAGTTCAGCAGCTCAGTGATTCAACCCGCTGCACCACCATGGGGCTATATGTGTGTGTGTGTGTGTGTGTGTGTGTGTTTGATGCATCATTTTCCAACCGTTGAAACTCAAAACTTCTTTCTCACCATTCAGTTTTGTTTCAATATTCAGTATTCCTTAGCTCCTGGTTTCTGTGCTTTTGGATGTAGCATGGACACAGCCTTAGAAAAACTGCCTTTCTTCACAAGGGCTGTCCAGGGAAGTTCTTCCTGGCCTACTTTTGGATGCATGCCTTCACCTTCTAGGTCTTTCTGGGTCTCTCTATGGCTCCAGAAGCGTTTTCGTCTTAGACCTGACGTCTTTTAAGAGAGCAGCTGACCTCGCCGGTCGGTTACTCAACCAAAGCTGGTTAAGCAACAGACTTGTTCGGTGACCGCGTTGTGGAGAAAGGTGCAGATGGGGCTTTTGCACCGTGTTAATCCCTTCCTTTTTCTCCAATAATAATAACAACAGTAATAATCAGCAGCAGCCATGCAATTGGGTTGGACTAGATGACCTTTGGGGGTCCCCTTCCAACCCTAAGAATCTGAGCCGAAGTCACATTCCCCAACTTCTATCTCTTGAGAATTATAATAATAATATTTAAAAATAAATATTATAATAATAACCTCATCATGCGTATGTGTATCTGTTTGCATATATGTTTGCTCCAGAAAGGCTAGGTGAAGTGGCCCTTTGTGACATCAGTGGAAGGCCTTTGTTTTAATGGCTTGTGGGTTTTACGTATCCATGTAGATTATTATTATTATTACAGTTTGGACATGTGTCCCCAAAGGATGCATGGAGCAGCATTGTATGATGAGCATAATGAGTGTCTTATTTCGACTTGTGTCTCATTATATTTCATTATTTATGACATTTATGACAAGATATATATACATACAATATATTATATTGTTAGCATAGTACAATATCAGTATTAAATATTACTAAATTGTACTATATCATTATATTGTAATATTATTAGTAATATTACATGTACTATAAATATATAATTATAATATATTATTATTATATTGCATTGTAATATTATAAATATTATATGTATATACAATATATTATATTATATAGCACAGAAGACAAGGTGAAACTTTCCTCTAACTGTCGTATGCATTATAGATGTCCCAATATTCCAAAACCCAAACCAAAGCACTTCTAGCCTTGCACACACGAACGTATCCACATCAGTGACATGGACTCCACGGCAACCCTGGCCCAGTATTGCTGCCATGGCAATGGTTGGACCATCTCCCAGGATCCCCGGTTGGAATAGCATGGCCAATCTATGTACTGCAGATCCCAGAATCCCCAAACCCAATGGCCGTCGCAAAGTGGGCAACTCAGGATGCGGAGGGAAAGTCCCGTCCCTGGCCCATTTTGACAAAAGGCCATTTCTGGCCCGCAAAGCCGCTTATCACTTTGGCTGTCAGAGGGCAAAGCCTCTTAGCACGGCAGCAGCGACCCAAAGGCCGTGCATAAATTAGGCAAATGGGCATGCCTGCTTTGCATTACTTATGCTTCTGCTCAGCGCAGTGCATTGAAATGGCATTGCGGTTGCAACTTCCACCGAAAAGGAAGTTGCCTGCCCATTTGCCTGCCTTTATTAGTATTATCGTTATCATCATTTGAGTCTCAATCGAGAAATAAAAGTGGATATAAATAATAATAATAATAATTATTATTATTATTATTATTTGAAACACAACAATATGAGTCCACAGCAGACACTCTTCTGACTGTTGCATTGAATCACATGTCGGACACTTCCCAAGGGTCTAGGACTGTGTGATGTATTATTATTATTATTAGAAACACAACAAGATGAGTCCACAGCAGACACTCTGCTGGCTGTTGTATTGAATCACATGTCAGACACTTCCCAAGGGTCTAGGACTGTGTGATGTATCGGCGAATAATGTGTTCAGATCCCAGTAAGGCGGCCTTTTGCAGCTGGCAGGTGGTCATTTTGTCACCGCCTATTGTGTTTAAGTGCAGGCCAAGGTCTTGAGGCACTGCACCCAGTGTGCCGATCACCACTGGGACCACCTTGACTGGCTTGTGCCAGAGTCTTTGCAGTTCGATCTTCAAATCCTCATAACGTGTCAGCTTTTCCAGTTGTTTCTCTGCAATCCTGCTGTCACCTGGGATTGCAACATCAACGATCCATACTTTGTTTTTTAACACGATTGTGAGGTCAGGAGTATTATGCTCCAAAACTCTGTCTGTCTGAATCCAGAACAAAATTGTGATGAAATAACAGAGGAGTTTGGCATGTTTATTTTCTGTAACTCTTTCCGGCTTGTGATCCCACCAGTTCTTTCTTGCAGGCAGATGGTATTTGTGGCACAAATTCCAATGAATCCTCTGAGCAATGGTGTTGTGCCTCTGCTTGTAGTCTGTCTGCGTGATCTTCTTGCAGCAGCTGAGGATGGGATCGATTGTTTCGCCTGCTTCCTTGCAGAGTCTACGCTAGGGATCTGTCGTTGACTTTTCAATTCTGGCTTTGATGGCATTGGTTCTAATGGCTTGTTCTTAGGCTGCCAGAATCAGGCCCTCCTTAGCATTAGGATCTCAATCAAGTAATAAGAGTGAATAATAATAATAATAATAATAATAATAGGAGGAGGAGGTGTGTGTATATATTCCTGCCTGTCATTATTAATAGCATTAGGGCCTCAATTAAAAGGCAAGAGTGGATATAAATAATGATGCCAATAATAATAATAATAATAATAATAATAATAATAATAATAGGGTGTTTATATAGCCCTCCAGTCATTATTTATAGCATTAGGGTCTGAATTAAGATATAAGAATGGGATATTACTACTACTATTACTACTACTAATAATAATGTCATTATTTAATAGTAGTATAATATTTATTATTATATTTTAACATTTGATTTTATTGATTAATATATTATAATTATATATTTATATTACACTAGCCATCCCCTGCAACGCATTGCTGTGGCCCAGTCTGTGTATATGTGTTTTGTGTGTATTTGTGTATATGTGTATGTGTGTTTGTGTATATATGTCCGAGTCCCTTGGAGAGATGATAGTGGGGTACAAATAAAGTATTATTATTATTATTATTATGTGGTTTTGCGCATGAGTTGTATTTTTTTTAAATTTTGGCTTTTTAAATCTCTTCCACTGTGTTTTTCAGTGTTTTTGTGAGTGATGGTCACTCGTTGGCCTGATAGGTGTCTTGTATCCAAATTTCATGTCAATTGGTCCAGTGGTTCTTGAGTTATGTTAATCCCACAAACTAACATTACATTTTTATTTATATAGATGTAATATTACTAATAATATTACAACATATACTGATATTGTACTATGCTAATAATATAATATATTGTATGTATATATATCTTGTAAGCCGCTCTGGGGTGAGAAGGGCGGCTTATAAGTGTCATAAATTAATAAATAATAATACTATATTCGTATTAATAGAATATTATATGTTAATATTGATATAATTCATATGAACCTGTCAAAATTGGGACTCAAGGCCTGGCGCAAGGTCAGACTCAATAGCTTTTGTGGGTTCTAACTCTATGAATTTGTAGGATTTTTCCTTAACGAGGCTGTTTCCCCCCTCTTTCCAGATTATTTATGCACCCCAGAGGAGAATGTGTACAAGATAGATTTCACTCGCTTCAAAATCAGAGACATGGAGTCCGGCACCGTCTTGTTTGAGATCACCAAACCCTCAGCTTCAGGTACGTTTCCGGCCATCAATCCTCATAATAAGTGAGCTCGGTCTGGTTTTTGCTCCCATTTTGATGAATATAAATTCAATGCATTTGAGAGCAGTGGATGGAGTCTCTCTGCTCAAGGGGATGTCTTTCTCTGTGTTGATATCTATCTATTTTATGTTCCAGAGCGTGAACACAGCAACAAGAAGGACATCGACCCCAACGCTGGGCGGTTTGTGCGCTACCAGTTCACGCCGGCCTTCCTTCGGCTGCGGCAAGTTGGAGCCACGTAAGTCGCCGGGATGCCTTTAAAGGCTTTCTTAGTGCAACGCTATAGCAGTCTTAGTCCGGAAGTCCTTCCTTCCAATAGGATCCACAGTTCTAAAATAGGTCATCTCTAGGCATTTCCTAGGTCCTCCAGCACAACTCGTGCCAGGTAGAAAATTCTGTATTAGATCAAAATGCATTGTATATAATTCCATTGTGTAAAAATACAGTTCTAATGAACATGTGGTCACAGCACATTCCACTGAAAGGATTATGAAAGGAATGACCCTAGAGCAGTGGTTCTCACCCTGTGGGTCCACAGCATGTCTTGCTATGCTTGTGAGTATCTCTGTATACTGATAGCAGACCTGTAAATAGTTCTAAGTAGCAATGACTGAAGAGTAAACCTCCCAAGGAGTCTAGGTATTACAGTATAGTGGTATAGGACACTATACTAATATTGTGATGCGCTAATCATATAATATATTGTATAGTAAAGGTAAAGGTTTTCCCGACATTAAGTCCAGTCATATCCAACTCTCGGGGTTGGTGCTCATCTCCATTTCTAAACCAAAGAGCCGGCGTTGATCATAGACACCTCCAAGGTCATGTGGCCGCATGACTGCATGGAGAGCAGTTACCTTCCTGCCGGAGCGGTATCTATTGATCTACGCACATTTGTAGGTTTTTGAACTGCTAGGTTGGCAGAAGCTGGGGCTAACAACGGGTGCTCACCCCAATCCCTGGATTTGAACTGGTGACCTTTTGGTCAGAAAGTTCAGCAGCTCAGTGGATTAATCTAATATATTGTATACACATATAATATTGATAATAATATTATAATGTAATATAATAGAATACTAATAATACAATATAATATATATTTTATATTACATATAATATTACTAATAATATTACAGTATAGTGGTATAGTACAGTATAGTAAAATATAATACTAATATGCTATGCTAATAATATAATATATTGTATGTACATATAACTTGTAAGTAGCTCTGAGTCCTCTTTGGGATGAGAAGGGTGGGATATAAATGTCATAAATAAATAAATAACGTTTCTATTTGATTTTGTACACAATGACACAAGGTATCCAGGGCATTGTTCCCCCCAAGTTTCAGAAACATTCGCACATCTTTGGTGTAGCCAATAGCTGTAACGATGAGGAGGGAAAGGAGCTCCTAAGGTTCCCCATTGGCACAGTTACTTAACGAAAAAGTAACTAAAAATTGGTTATTACATGTAATTTTACTAATAATATTACAGTATAGTGGTATAGTACAGTATAGTAATATATAATACTAATATTGTGCTATGCTAATAATATAATATATTAGCTGTCCCCTGCCATGTATTGCTGTGGCCCAGTCTGTGTATATGTGCTTTGTGTGTGTATATATATATTTACGTATATGTGTATATATGTGTATTTGTGTTTATATATGTGGTTTTGCGCATGTGTTATAATGTATTTTTATTTTTTGCTTTTAAAGTCTTTTCTGCTGTATTTTTCACTGTTTTTATGGTCACTCGTTGGCCTGATACGTGTATAGTATCCAAATTTGGTGTCAATTCATCCAGTGGTTTTTGAGTTATGTTAAATCCCACAAACAAACATTACATTTTTATTTATATAGATTGTATGTACATATAACTTGTAAGCTGCTTCGAGTTCCCTTCAGGGTGAGAAGGGCAGGATATCAAATGTCGTAAATAATAATAAAATAAAGGAATGTTATTATCCAAGCGGTGACCTACTAAAAAAGGTCAGAGGTGGGATATGAATCTCTGCTGTGACCAAGACTCTGCAGTGTCTTAGGTAGGAACTTGTCTTGGCTTGCCTTGGAGGCGGTCAGTCCCATTGCACAACTGGAGGAGATCATGAGAGGAGGAATTCACATGTGTGTTTTACTCTCTCCCCCCCCCCCCCCCAAATGACAAATCAGTGGTCTGCTCACGCCTTTACTTCCCTTTTTCCCAGGGTGGAGTTCACGGTGGGTGACAAGCCTATCAACAACTTCCGCATGATCGAGCGGCACTACTTCCGGGACCAGCTCCTCAAGAGCTTCGACTTTGAGTTCGGCTTCTGCATCCCCAGCAGCAAGAACACTTGCGAGCACATCTATGAGTTCCCTCAGCTCTCTGAAGACCTCAGTGAGTAGCACCATTCAGTCCCTAGAACCCCAAACAAAGCTGCGGGTGCAATGCTCCGTCCCCCTTAATCATATTTCTTCTTTTCCTTCCCAGTCCAAGAAATGATCATCCATCCCTACGAGACCCAGTCGGACAGTTTCTACTTTGTGGACAACAAATTGGTCATGCACAACAAAGCCGACTATTCCTACAGCGGCGGGCCGTGACCCACGAGAGATGTAGTTCCCTGTAGGAAACGGGCCCCGGGTCCCGCGCATCGGCGTCACAGAGGACATCGGCGGCGCGGAAATGGGAGTTTTGCGTTTAGTCTGAGCTTCACGAGGAAAGACCCCGTTTCCCGCCTCTCCCATCGTCCTCGAAAATCATAGCACTGTGTAGGACAAAGGTATATTTCGAGTCTCGGATCTTTTGGGACACAATGCCCCCTCCCCTCGTTTTGTCGGATTTCAGCTCCTTGGAGGCTCCCCGGAGCAGAGACTTTGGATTCGGATTCCTTCACTCTTTGAACACAAAGCACAAGGAGGAGTACTAAAATAACCCATTGACTTGGTAGCCTATGGGGTGTTGGGGAGACTCAAAAAGTCTTGTCCGGGGACCGAATAGATCTCTCATTTTGGGGGGTTTATGGGGAGCACTTCTCCATTACTGTGAAAACGCGAGATCCCCGTTGATGTTGTTGGAAGGATAAGGGGTCCGTATGTTAATGTCGTATTCATTCTCGTCTTCCTCGCACCTCGAACGGTCTGATAAGCTGATGTTATCCCCGATTTGCGGTGTATTCATCATATATTCGTAATTTACGAGGGGGCTTCCTCCAAAATGCTCTTCCATTGACCCAAGAGTGCAAACCTACTTTCCAAGGTTTTATTATTTATCTCTTTCCTTTCCAATTAGAGTAAATAGTTGGCCCTTCGAATGGAGATTAAGGGAAGGCAATTTCACTCAGTTTAATTTTTCTTTTTGTGTGTATTCCTGTGTGTTTTGGCTCAGTATCTGCATTTGTGTGGGTCCAAACAAAACGTCTAGGCTGAATGTCCTTTCACCAGAAATTCTCCCAAAATTGTGAGAGGGAGAGAGCTAGAAAGACCCTTCTTTTCAGTGCAAATTCCCTTCCTGTGCATAAAACGATTGGACATGGGGACGATGGGTTTTGTAGTCCCATCATTTTTGAACGGTTTCCCATTGAGACAGAGGACTCTCCAGAGATAGCGTTGAATTTTGTTTTCTAGTTGGTCCACATTAATAGGATGCTATTTAATAAATCAGAACAGAAGGGTTTTATTCGCAGCTGGCGAAATGGGGTTCTATATCAGAGGAAAGAAATCCTAAATGTACAGAAAAAGAAATTAAATAAGATTATGATGAAACCTTTTTTGTTTGTATGAATTGTATGGTTGTCTGATAAGTGTGTGTGTGTAAATGGTATCTTATTTATATATGGTGTATGTGTGTGTATTCACTTGATGTGTGTATGTAGCTCTATCTGGTGTATGTGTGTGTACATATATATATATATAGTGTGTGTGTGTGTGTGTGTATACATGCACACACACACACCATAGAATAGATACCGATATCTGGTATGTGTATACACACACATATATACATACACACACACATACCATATATATGCACACAAACGTATGCATACATACTATACACATACTATATACACACATATGCATATATACTAGACATATATATATATATATATATATATATACACACACACACACACACACACACGCGCATATGCAAACATAATATACACATACTATATATATATATATACACACATACATACTACGCACACATATATAAGCATACATATACAGGAGTCCCCTCCGGGGTGAGAAAGGCGGGGTAGAAATGTTGTAAATACATAAATAAATAAATACATTTTGGAAGAAATGCCTTCCCTTTTTGGGAGAGATAGATACATAGAGAGATATATACCTAGGTAAATTCATAGATAGATACATACATAGTGAAAAAAGGAAAATCGATAGGAAACTAGAAAGATGCATAGATAGATACATACATAGGAAGATAGATAAAAAGGAGGGCAGATAGATACATAGATAGGAAACTAGATAGATACATAGAGTCATAGATGCATAAATAGATACATAGATGCATAGATACATACACAGGAAGATAGATACATAGATAAAAAGGAATACAGAGAGATACATAGATATAGGAAACTAGATAGATACATAGATAGAGTCATAGATGCATAGATAGATACATAGGAAGATAGATACATAGATAAAAAGGAAGACAGTCAGATAGATAGATAGATAGATAGATAGATAGATAGATAGGCAACTAGATAGATACATAGAGTCATAGATGCATAAATAGATACATAGGAAGATAGATACATAGATAAAAAGGAAGGCAGATAGATACATAGGGTCATAGATGCATAAATAGGTGCATAGATAGATACATAGGAAGATAGAGATAGATAAAAAGGAAGAGATAGATAGATACATAGATAGAAAACTAGATAGATACATAAAGTCATAGATGCATAAATAGATGCATAGATACATACATAGGAAGATACATAGATAAAAAGGAAGACAGATAGATAGAAAACTAGATAGATACATAGAGTCATAGATGCATGAATAGATACATAGATGCATAAATCAATGCATAAATAGATACATAGATGCATAGGTAGATACATACATAGGAAGATAGGTACATAGATAAAAAGGAAGGCAGATAGATACATAGGTAGGAAACTAGATAAGAAACATAAAGTCATAGATGCATAAATAGATACACAGATGCATAGATACATAGATAAAAAGGAAAGCAGATAGATACATAGGTAGGAAACTAGATAGATACATAGGGTCATAGATGCATAGATAGTCACATAGGAAGATAGATACATAGAAAAAAATATAGACAGATAGTAAACTAGATATATGCATAGGTGCATAAATTGATAAATACATAGATTCATAGATACATACCTGCATACATAGATAATAATAATAATTATTATTATTATTTGTGGAGTCACTGGTGGCACAGTGGGTTAAACTGCTGAGTTGCTGAGCTTGTTGACCGAAAGGTCGCAGGTTCGAATCCGGGAAGTGGGGTGAGCTTCCTCTGTCAGCCCCAGCTTCTGCCAACCTAGCAGTTCGAAAACATGCAAATGTGAGTAGATCAATAGGTACCGCTCCGGCAGTCATGCAGCCACATGACCTTGGAGGTGTCTATGGACAATACCGGCTCTTTGGCTTAGAAATGGAGATAAACACCAACCCCCCGAGTTAGGCATGACTGGGCTTAATGTCAGGGGAAAACCTTTACCTTTACCTTACTTATTATTTGAATCCCACCCTATCTCCCTGATGGGGATGCATAGATACATACATAGATAGATAGATACACACATAGATTCATAGATACATACATAGATACCTACACAGATTTATTTGTCGTGTCAGGACAACTCTTTGGAAGAGAGGTGTGTGTCTTCTGCAAAGAGGACGGTAGCGCAAGCTGAGGCGAAACAGGCTTTGAGGCCTAGTGGGGAAAGACGCAACCCTTGAAGCCTCTCAGGTTCAACAAGGCCTCAGTTTAGGCCTCAATTAGCTCTCTATATAGGGACATCCCATCTTGTGCAAAATGGCGGAAAGAAGCGCAAGCTGAGGCGAAACAGGCTTTGAGGCCTAGTGAGGAAAGACGCAACCCTTGAAGCCTCTCAGGTTCAACAAGGCCACAGTTTAGGCCTCAATTATCCATCTATATAGGTGCATCCCGTCTTGTGCAAAATGGCGGAAAGAAGCGCAAGCTGAGGCGAAACAGGCTTTGAGGCCTAGTGGGGAAAGAGGCAGCCCTTGAAGCCTCTCAAGTTCAAAAAGGCCTCAGTTTAGGCCTCAATTATCTATCTATATAGGTACATCCCGTCTTGTGCAAAATGGCGGAGGGAAGCGCAAGCTGAGGCAAAACAGGCTTTGAGGCCTAGTGGGGAAAGACGCAATCCTAGAAGTCTCTTAAGTTCAACAAGGCCTCAGTTTAGGTCTCAATTATCTATCTGTATAGGCACATCCCGTCTTGTGCAAAATGGCGGAAAGAAGCGCAAGCTGAGGCGAAACAGGCTTTGAGGCCTAGTGGGGAACGACGCAACCCTTGAAGCCTCTCAAGTTCAACAAGGCCTCAGTTTAGGCCTCAATTATCTTTCTATATAGGTACATCCCGTCTTGTGCAAAATGGCGGAGGGAAGTGCAAGCTGAGGCAAAACAGGCTTTGAGGCCTAGTGGGGAAAGAGGCAGCCCTTGAAGCCTCTCAAGTTCAACAAGGCCTCAGTTTAGGCCTCAATTATCTATCTATATAGTTACATCCTGTCTTGTGCAAAATGGCGGAAAGAAGCGCAAGTTGAGGCGAAACAGGCTTTGAGGCCTAGTGGGGAAAGACACAGCCCTTGAAGCCTCTCATGTTCAACAAGGCCTCAGTTTAGGCCTCAGTTATCTATCTATATAGGTACAAGCCCTAAACGGTTCCGGCCCAAAATACCTTGCAGACCGCATCTCGGCCTATGAGCCCACGAGGGCCTTGAGATCATCCGGGGAGACCCTTCTCTCGGTCCCGCCTGCCTCACAGGCACGTCTGGCGGGGACGAGAGAGCGGGCCTTCTCGGTGGTGGCCCCCCGGCTGTGGAACACCCTCCCTGTTGAAGTTAGACAGGCGCCCTCCTTGATGGCCTTTCGTAGGGGCCTGAAAACTTGGCTCTTCGAGCAGGCCTTCAACTGAGTTACTCTGAAACGACACTGGAATGGACTAGGACTATGAATTTTGGCTATGACCCCAGGACTTGACGAAGCGGATTTTTAGTATAAGTATATGTTATGTTTGTATTGTCTGGTCTGTACTGTCGGAATGTATTGTACACTGCTCTTTTATGTTGCTGTTCACCGCCCCGAGTCGCCCTCGGGCTGAGAGGGGCGGTCAATAAATGCAAAAAATAAATAAATAAATAAACATCCCGTCTTGTGCAAAATGGCGGAGGGAAGCGCAAGGTAAGGCTTTGAGGCCTAGTGGGGAAAGAGGCAGCCCTCGAAGCCTCTCAAGTTCAACAAGGCCTCAGTTTAGGCCTCAATTATCTATCTGTATAGGCACATCCCGTCTTGTGCAAAATGGCGGAGGGAAGTGCAAGCTGAGGCAAAACAGGCTTTGAGGCCTAGTGGGGAAAGAGGCAGCCCTTGAAGCCTCTCAAGTTCAACAAGGCCTCAGTTTAGGCCTCAATTATCTATCTATATAGTTACATCCTGTCTTGTGCAAAATGGCGGAAAGAAGCGCAAGTTGAGGCGAAACAGGCTTTGAGGCCTAGTGGGGAAAGACACAGCCCTTGAAGCCTCTCATGTTCAACAAGGCCTCAGTTTAGGCCTCAGTTATCTATCTATATAGGTACATCCCGTCTTGTGCAAAATGGCGGAGGGAAGCGCAAGGTAAGGCTTTGAGGCCTAGTGGGGAAAGAGGCAGCCCTCGAAGCCTCTCAAGTTCAACAAGGCCTCAGTTTAGGCCTCCATTATCTATCTATATAGGTACATCCCGTCTTGTGCAAAATGGTGGAGGGAAGCGCAAGCTGAGGTGAAACAGGCTTTGAGGCCTAGTGGGGAAAGACGCAGCCCTTTAAGCCTCTCACGTTCAACAAGGCCTCAGTTTAGGCCTCAGTTATCAATATAGGTACATCCCATCTTGTGCAAAATGGCGGAGGGAAGCGCAAACTGAGGTGAAACATTCTTTGAGGCCTAGTGGGGAAAGAGGCAGCCCTTTGAAGCCTCTCAAGTTCAACAAGGCCTCAGTTTAGGCCTCAATTATCTATCTATATAGGGACATCTCATCTTGGGAAGAGTGTGTAATTGCCACGACAACAAGGCTCTCCCTGAAGGAGGCGAAGTGCAAGCTACACCTGGAATATTGTGTCCTATTCTGGGCACCACAATTCAAGAGAGATATTGACAAGCTGGAATGTGTCCAGAAAGAGGGCAACTAAAATGATCAAGGGTCTGGAGAACAAGCCCTGTGAGGAGCGGCTTAAGGAGCTGGCCATGTTTAGCTTGAAGAAGAGAAGGCTGAGATGAGATATGATAGCCATGTATCAATATGTGAGAGGAAGCCACAGGGAGGAGGAGGGAGCAAGCTTGTTTTCTGCATCCCTGGAGACTAGGACGCAATGGAACAATGGCTTCAAACTACAAGAGAGGAGATTCCATCTGAACATGAGGAAGAACTTCCTGACTGTGAGAGCCGTTCAGCAGTGGAACTCTCTGCCCCAGAGTGTGGTGGAGGCTCCTTCTTTGGAAGCTTTTAAACAGAGGCTGGATGGCCATCTGTCAGGGGTGGTTTGAATGCAAAATTCCTGCTTCTTGGCAGGGGGTTGGACTGGATGGCCCATGAGGTCTCTTCCAACTCTTTGATTCTATGATTCTATGGCGAAACAGGCTTTGAGGCCTAGTGGGAAAGAATGCAGGCCTGAAATATCTTTCAACAGAGGACTCCAACATTCAACCTCTCTGGACTTTTGCTGTTTGGGTAAGTCGCTTTGGAATTTACAAGTTGGTACAAAACGAACAGGACGAGATTTCGCGAATTGGAACCAAAATGTCGCATGTGCAGCTGTCGCAATAGGTTTCCCTGCCAGAGGAAAGAAATCCCAAATGTACCAAAGAGACATTAGGTAAGGTGATGGAACGATGGAACCATTGTGTGTATGTGGAATGTACAGCTGTTTAATTGTGTAGTCCTTGCTTTGGAGAGTTGTTGTTGTGCATATACACAGACTGGTCCACAGCAATGCATGGCAGGGGACTGCTAGTCTCTATGAATTAAAATGTTTGTTTGTGGGATTAACATAACGCAAAAACCACTGGACGAATCGACACCACATTTGGACACAATCTACCTATCAGGCCAACAAGTGACCATCATTCATAGAAACACTGAAAAATACAATGGAAGAGGCTTAAAAAGCCAAAAAACAAAAATCAGATTACAACGCATGCACAAAACCACACACACACACACACACACACACACACATATATATACACGTAAACTCACATATATACACAAATATATACACACAAAACACATATACACAGAGTGGCCCACAGCAATGTGTGGAAGGGATGGCTATTCTCTATAAATAAAAATGTAATGTATGTGGGATTAACATAACTCAAAAACCACTGGACAAATTGACACCAAATTTGGACACAATAACACCTATCAGGCCAATGAGTGACCATCACGTATAAAATCACTGAAAAACACAGCAAACCCCCCAAAAAATTACAACACATGCGCAAAACCACATATATACACAGAAATACACATATATACACATATACACAAATATATACATACATATATGCATATATATACACACAAAAACACATATACACAGAATGAGGGAAGGGAAAGGAAGGGAAGGGAAGGGAAGGGAGAAGAAAGGAAAGGAAAGGAAAGGGAGAAGAAAGGAAAGGGAGAAGGAAGGAAAGGAAAGGGAGAAGGAAGGAAAGGAAAGAGAGAAGGAAGGAAGGAAAGAGAGAAGGAAGGAAGGAAAGGGAGAAGGAAGGAAAGGAAAGGGAGAAGGAAGGAAAGGAAAGGGAGAAGGAAGGAAAGAAAAAGGAGAAAGAAGGAAAGGAAAGGGAGAAGGAAGGAAAGGAAAGAGAGAAGGAAGGAAGGAAAGGGAGAAGGAAGGAAAGGAAAGGGAGAAGGAAGGAAAGGAAAGGGAGAAGGAAGGAAAGAAAAGGGAGAAGGAAGGAAAGGAAAGGGAGAAGGAAGGAAAGGAAAGGGAGAAGGAAGGAAAGGAAAGGGAGAAGGAAGAAAAGGAAAGGAAAGGGAGAAGGAAGGAAAAGAAGAAAGGAAAGGGAGAAGAAAGGAAAGGAAAGGGAGAAGGAAGAGAAGAAAAGGGAGAAGGAAGGGAAGAAAAGGGAGAAGGAAGGGAAGGGAAGGAAAGGAAAGGGAGAAGGAAGGGAAGAAAGAAGGAAGGAAAGGAAAGGGAGAAGGAAGAAAAGGAAAGGAAAGGGAGAAGGAAGGAAAAGAATGGAAAGGGAGAAGGAAGGAAAGGAAAGGGAGAAGGAAGGAAAGGAAAGGGAGAAGGAAGGAAAGGAAAGGGAGAAGGAAGGAAAGAGACAAGGAAGGATGGCACCAAAGAGCAAAGGAAGGGAGGAAAGAAACAGCTAGAGAAGGAAGAAGAAGGAAAGAAAAAGAGGGAAGGAAAGAGAGAAAGAAAGAGAGAGAGAGAGAGAGAGAGAGAGAGAGAAAGAAGGAGAGAAAGAGGGAGGGAAGTTTGGCCACAGCAACACGTGGCAGGTGCAGCTAGTCACTCATAAAAACACTAAAAAGTGCAGCAGAAGAGGCTTAAAAAGCCAAAAAAACAAAAACCACATTACAATGCATGTACAAAACCACACACACACACACACATATGCAAACACACACACACACACACATATATATACATACAAAATACATATACACAGACTGGGCCACAGCAATGCGTGGCAGGGGACGGCTAGTAAATAATAAATATTTCATCCAAAAATACAATGGTTTTTTTTTGGGGGGGGGGGGGTGATTCTGGGATTTGAAATCCCCACCAACGAATATATCCGCAGTGGATGATGGGACTCGAACCTCCTACCCCACCCAAAAGGAGACTTTCCCAAGCGCCGAATTTATGCCAACGTTGGCAGATGCGGTTTCTTAGAAGGCCTTTCAGTGTCGGTTGTGAAAGATTTCTCCTCCTTTTCCTTTCCGGGGATTGCACCATTTTGGGGCGTTCCTTGCTTTTTGATCTCAAACTCAGCACTCCACCCTTCAGATGCTGATTCCTTTCCTTATTCTGAGTTGTGGCCCTGCGAATCGAGGAAGGATGGGAAGTGATATCAAAAAATAATAGCAATGTTAACACTACGTAACATGAACTTTGCTCCTGAGTTATATAGATGTCAATTCCTAATTGGTTCTATCATCAAAACATGGGGAAAGTTTATTAAAATGCACAAACTTTGTTTTTGTGGGAGGGACATCATCCTGCATCACATTTTGCTCTAGTTTTTTCAGTGAGTATCCTCTAGATCAGGGGTCAGGAACCTTCGGCTCTCCAGGTGTGGTGGACTTCAACTCCCACAATTCCTTGAGGCTCGGCATTCACCCCAAAGGCTTACCTTGGCCTCAAGGAATTGTGGGAGTTGAAGTCCACCACACCTGGAGAGCCGAAGGTTCCCCATGCCTGCTCTAGATCAATATTTCTCAACCTTCCAAATGCTGTGACCCCTTAATACAGTTCCTCATGTTGTGCTGAACCCCAACCATTAAATAATAATAATAATAATTATTATTATTATTATTATTATTGCTATTTCATAATTGTAATTTTGCTACTGTTATGAATCGTAATGTAAATATCTGATATCCAGGATGTATTTTCATTCACTGCACCAAATTTGGCACAAATACCCAATATGCCCAAATTTGAATACTGGTAGGGTTGGGGGGTTGATTTTGTCATTTGGGAGTTGTAGTGGCTGGGATTTATAGTTCACCTACAATCAAAGAGCATTCTGAACCCCACCAATGATGAAATTGAATTAAACTTGGCACACAGAACTGGAAGGGTTTGGTGGGCATTGACCTTGAGTTTTGGAGTTGTAGTTCACCAGAGAGCCTTTTGGATTCAAACAATGATGAATCTGGTTCAAACTTGGCACTTGGCACGAATACTCAACATGCCCAAATGTGAACACTGGTGAAGTTTGGGGGAAATAGACCTTGACATTTGGGAGTTGTAGTTGCTGGGATTTATAGTTCACCTACAATCAAAGAGCAATCTGAACCCCACCAACAATAGAATTGGGCCAAACTTCCCACACAGAGACCACCATGACCAACAGAAAATTCTGTGTTTTCTGATGGTCTTTGGCGACCCCTCTGGCACCCCCTCATGACCCTCCCAGGGGTCCCGCCCCCAGGTTGAGAAATGCTGTCGTAGGGTCTCAACTAGCCACAAAAATGGAGTTCATGGAGTATAACAACTCTTTTCAAAGTAAAGACTACACAATGAAACAGGAATAACACTTTCAGACCAGGAATAAAACATTTTTCATATGTTGTTAGTTACAGTAGTAGAATAATGCATAATCACAGGAGTGGTAGCTCAGCGGGTTAAAATGCTAGCTGCCGGGGAAAAAACTTGCTGACCGGAAGGTTGGCAGTTCAAAGCCACGGGTTGGGGTGAGCTCCCGCTGTCAGACCTAGCTCCTCCCTACCCAGTTCGGAAACATGTAATGTGAGTAGATCAATAGGAAGGTGGGTCTACGGACAACAGGAGGGTCTATGGACAACAGGCTTCTCGCCATGGAAAATGGAACAAGAGCACCTCCCCATGGCCAGAGTTGAGCATTGCCTCCAAATGCCGGAGATGGAAAAGGAGGCCTTTGTCTTTGTTTGTGTATTGTATGCCATTGTTCACTGTATACAAGACATTGAATGTTTCCCTATAAATGTGTATACCGTAATCCGCTCTGAGATAGAACAGAATATAAATAAAGTGTATTATATTGTTATTACAATCCCATTCATCAAAGGCCAACCTGTGAGTTGTTTTTGAACCTGTCAGCATTTCCCTTCTTTTCCTCTAGAGGGCAAAAAAGCGACACATGGACAAATTCAATTTTCGCTATGTATTGTCGAAGGCTTTCATGACCGTAATCACCAGGTTGTTCTAAGTTTTTCGGCCTGTATGTCCATGTTCCAGAAGCATTCTCTCCTGACGTTTCGCCTGCGACTATGACAGGCATCCTCAGAGGTTGTGAGGTGTGTTGGAAAGTAGGAAAATGGGGTTTATATATCTGTGGAGTGATGTCCAGGGTGGGAGAAAGAAGTCTTGTCTGTTTGAGGTAGGTGTGAATGTTACAGTTGACCACCTTGATTAGCATTTAATAGTCTAGCACAGTGGTTCTCAACCTTCCTAATGCCGTGACCCCTTAATAAAGTTCCTCATGTTGTGGTGACACTCAACCATAAAATTATTTTCATTGCAACTTCATAACTGTCATTTTGTTACTGTTACAAATAGTAATGTAATATCTGATATGCAGGATGTATTTTCATTCACTGGACCAAATTTGGGCCAAATACCCAATAGGCCCAAATTTGAATACTGGTGAAGTTGCAGGGAGATTGATTTTGTGATTTGGGAGATATAGTTGTTGGGATTTATAGTTGACCTACAGTCAAAGAGCATTCTGAACTCCAGCAAAGATGGAATTGAACCAATCTTGGCACACAGAGCTCCCATGACCAACAGAAAATACTAAAAGGTTTTGATGGGCATTGACCTTGAGTTTTGGAGTTGTAGTTCACCGACATGCAGAGAACACTATGGACTCAAACAATGATGGATGTGGACCAAACTTGACACAAATACTCAATATGCTGGGATTTATAGTTCACCTACAATCACATTCCAAACCCAACTAACGATAGAATTAGGCTAAACTTCCCACAGAGAATCCCCAAGACCAACAGAAAATACTGTGTTTTCTGATAGTCTTTGCTGACCCCTCTGACACCCCCTTGCGACCCCTCCAGGGGTCCCGACCCCCAAGTTGAGAAACACTGGTCTAGCAGTTTCAAGGTCTGGTTTCTTACTGCCTGGGGGAGTCCTTTGTTGGGAGGATATTAGCTGGCCCTGTTTGTTTCTTGTTCTTTCTCCCACCCTGGCCATTCCACAGATATATTAACTTCATTTGCCTAGTTTCCAACAGACCTCACAACCTCTGAGGATGCCTGCCATAGTTGCAGGTGAAACGTCAGGAGAGAGTGCTTCTGGAACACAACCATACAGCCCAAAAAACTTACAACAACTCAATTTTCAGTTTTTTCAGAAAACACCCAATTACAGAAGGAGCCTACGTCATCTTTTCAAAGCAAAGCATCTTTATTTCTTCTCCTATAATTTTCACCGTTTTGCTGTTTTCCCCACCAACCTAATTTCGGAAATGGGTTCATTTTGGGCCAAACCCACGTTTTGCATTTGAAGATGTATGGATTTTAGATGTATGAGACTGAATTGGAATATCTCACAATCTCAACTGGGTTTACCAGCCATCGAGTTACATTGGAGGATTAATCTCGCGAATCGGGACTGGTTTCCTTTCACCTGGCAATTCCATGGGAGGAAATGTGTATTTCTTATTGCAAGCCAGGCATTGGTAGAAGTTGTAGGGGTGATGATGGGCAATGTCATTTAAATTGGACCCTCGCTCAGGATTTTAGCAGCTTTTAAACCAGAGCAATGGGTTTGGCTCCTAGGCTGTTCAGGAAAGGGGCCGATCCCGTATCCAGTTCCATGAAGGCCGAATAGAGGGTGGTGAGCTGGATTTCTGGCAGGCCGTGATGCTGGCCATTGCAGTGGCTGTTGCCTCCATTGTTGTTGTTGTCAGTAGAAGCACCGTTGTCGTCCATCTGTCCGGGAAAGCACGGAGATGCGGAAACGAGGGCCAAAGGGTCCGTGGTCAAGCTGTCATCCTTCAGTTCCTCCCAAAGGTTTCCTGCAAGAACAAGAAAAAGCTTGGAGGCTCTAGTCATCATTGAGGACTCTATTTGGCGCTTTCATAGCCAAGCACTTAAACAATATGGCCATCATCATACATAACCCAATGAATATCCCATCTATGTATTGTTGAAGGCTTTCATGGCCAGAATCACTGGGTTGTTGTAGGTTTTTCGGGCTATATGGCCATGTTCTAGAAGCATTCTCTTCTGACATTTCACCTGCATCTGTGGCAAATATCCTCAGAGGTTGTGAGGACCTCATATATACATCCATCCATCCATACATGCATACATATACATATAGGTAAAGGTTTTCCCTTGACATTAACTTCAATCATGTCCAACTGGGGGTTGGTGCTCATCTCCATTTCCAAGCTGAAGAGCCAGTGTTGTCCATAGACACCTCTAAGGTCATGTGGCCACTGGCATGACTGCATGGAGTGCCATACATGCATGCATACATATAGGTAAAGGTTTTCCCTTGACATTAACTTCAGACTAGGGGTTGGTGCTCATCTCCATTTCCAAGCCGAAGAGCCAGCGTTGTCCATAGACACCTCCAAGGTCATGTGGCCACTGGCATGACTGCATGGAGTGCCATTACCTTCCTGCAGAAGGTAACCTATTAATCTACTCACACTTGCATGTTTTTGAACCTGTAAGTTGGCAGAAACTGGGGCTAACAACGGGAGCTCACCCTGCTTCCCAGATTTGAACCTGCAACCTTTCGGTCAGAAATTTCAGCAGCTCAGCAGTTTAACCCACTGCACCATCGGGGGTTCCAATTATAGTAATTAATTATGTGCAATTACTAGAGTGAAATAGTAACAAAATTTCATTACTCTCGTTATAGTAACTGATTTTTCACTAATTATACTTTAGAAACACTTTAGAAATGGCCTTCCCCCTGTTTTGTAATGACTCCTGAACAATTTTTTTAATAGATTGCACATCCCTAACATGGAATATTGGCACAGACAATTACGGACCCAACAGGAGCAGAGTCAAATCAGGAAATCAATGCACCACCATATAGGCAGAGTCGATTAGGGACTCATTGCTTTGTGGCCGAGAGATGATTCGAACCCAGTGCCCAACATGGATGTGTTTTTCTCAAACGGGATACCTTGTAGATCGAAGTCGGTGAGGGAGGGGTTGAGGGCGTCAATGTCGCTGCTGAGGTCGCCGTCGGGGACAAGGACGTCTTGCACGGATCGGGGCCCTGCCAGGACCTTGGGGGATTGGGCCGGGACGGGGGAGTCCTGTCTCTGAGGCCCATCTGCAGAAGAAAGGAAAGGTTGAGGGTCAAGAGGTGCAAGGAGCTGTGCAATTAAGTGTTTTAGAAAAGACGGGAAGACTCACGTTGAGAAGGGTGCAGGAGGGGCACCTGCCGGGACCCCACTCCGCTGGGGTTGCCGCCGGCCATCAAGGGGGGCCTTGGCTTCTCTGACTTGCCTCCAATCAATGTGTCCAGTTCCTCTAAAAAGACCAAATACAAGATAAAACATGGTCAGGGAGTGGAAGAAAAAGTGAAACGAAAAAGCCAATTGCGTTTTTCGAGACTCTAACACAGTCTCTGTGTTTCTCCACTTGGGGTCGGGACCCCTGAGGGGGTCATGAGGGGGTGTCACAGGGGTCGCCAAAGACCATCAGAAAACACAGTCTTTTCTGTTGGTCATGAGGGTTCTCTGTGGGAAGTTTGGCCCAATTCTATCATTAGTGGGGTTCAGAATGCTCTTTGATTATAGGTGAACTATAAATCCCAGCAACTACAATTCCCAAATGTCAAGGTTTATTTTCACCAAACTCCACCAGTGTTCACATTTGGGCATATCATTCTATAGTGTGCTGGTCATAGACCATAATAAATCATTGATTGATTGATTGACACATTTGGGCATATTGAGTATCCATGCCAAGTTTGGTCCGGATTCATCATTGTTTGAGTCCACAGTGATCTCCAGATGTAGATGAACTACGGCTCCAAAACTTAAGATCAATGGCCATGAAACCCTTTCAGTATTTTCTGTTGGTCGTGGGAGTTCTGTGTGCCAAGTTTGGTTCAATTTCATAATTGGTGTTCAGAATGCTCTTCGATTGTAGGTGGACTATAAATCCCAGCAACTACAACACCCAAATGTCAAGGTCTATTTCCCCCAAACTCGACCAGTGTTCATATTTAAGCATATTGCGTATCCATGTCAAATTTTGTCCAGATTCATCAATGTTTGAGTTCACAGTGCTCTGTGAATGTAGGTGAACTACAACTCCCAAACTCAAGGTCAGTGGCCACCAAACCCTTCCAGTATTTTCTTTTCATAGAGAATCATAGTCAAAGAGTTGGAAGAGACCTCATGGGCCATCCAGTCCAACCCCCTGCGAAGAAGCAGGAATATTGCATTCAAATCACCCCTGACAGATCGCCATCCAGCCTCTGTTTAAAAGCCTCCAAAGAAGAAGCCTCCACCACACTCCAGGGCAGAGAGTTCCACTGCTGAACAGCTCTCACAGTCAGGAAGTTCTTCCTCATGTTCAGGTGGAATCTCCTCTCTTGTAGATTGAAGCCATTGTTTTGCGTCCTACTCTCCAGGGAAGCAGAGAGTTCTATGTGGGAAGTTTGTGAGAGTTCTGTGTGCCAAGTTTGGTTCAATTCCATCATTGGTGGAGTGCACAATGCTCTTTGGCTATAGGTGAACTATAATCCCCAGCAACTACAACTCCCAAATGTCAAGGTCTATTATCTTGAAATTCAACCAGTTATCGCATTTAGGCGTATGGCGTATCCGTGCCATGTTTGGTCCAGATCCATCATTGTTTGAGTTCACAGTGCTCTCTGAATGTAGGTGAACTACAACTCCCAAACTCAAGGTCAGTGGCTACCAGACCCTTCCAGTATTTTCTGATAGTCGTGGGAGTTCTGTGTGCCATGTTTGGTTGAATTTCATAATTGGTGGAGTTCAGAATGCTCCTGGATTGTAGGTGAACTATAAATCCCAGCAACTACAACTCCAAATGTCAGAACCAATCTTCAATCCCAATGCCAGCAGTATTCAAATTTGGGCGTATCGGGTATTTTTGCCAAATTTGGTCCAGTGAATGAAGATACATCCTACATATTAGATATTTGCATGACGATTCATAACAATAGCAAAGTTATGACGTAGCAACAAAAATAATTTTATGGTTGGGGGTCATCACAACATGAGGAAGTGTATTAAGGGGTCATGACATTAGGAAGGTTGAGAAACACTGGGCTAGACCCAAATGGGTTTTCCTGACCATTGATATCAGCTCCCAGGTTGGCTATAAAATTTATTAGAGTTTCAAAACATGACATTTTGTGGGAACTACAACTCCCAGCATCCCCTTTCCCAGCCATTATGAATCACACCCCAAAGCTTCTAGTGGATTATGTAATCCTGACCTGGTTTGGCCATGCTTTTCCGCACCGCGATGGGGTCTTTCCTCTTCCATTTCTGCAGCTCTTCTTGCATCTTCTCGATTTTGGCCGGGTTCAAGGCCCAGAGACAGCCTTTCCGGGAGGAGCTCCCAGACTTGTTTTCGACTTTCTCAAAGCATTTGTTCAAAGAGAGGTTGTGCCGGACGGAGTTCTTCCAGCCATCCGGAGCTGTCTGGAAAAATAAAAAGAAATTTTATTGTCAAAGGCTTTCATAGCCGGAATCACTGGGTTGTTGTAAGTTTGTCGGGCTGTATGTTACAGAAGCATTCTCTCCTGACATTTCGCCTGCATCTATGGCAGGCATCCCCAGACGTTGTGAGGTCTGAGCATGTTTCAGTAGATATTAATCAGGATTAAAGGTATATTGGATTTCAACTCTGATCAGAATTGTAGTCCAGTTCTTGCTGTTGTTGTTATTTAGGACATGTATGGTGCTGTGGATTTTATAGGCCTCAATAAAAATCTGCCGTCATTTATGGAACTGCAATTCTCCGACGGGATGTCATCTAATGATTGGTATTTTTAGAAAAACCACATCCTGTCATAAGGTTGTATTTAGAAATGGATTTTGTTTTCTAGGGATGATGAGCACTAAGGTCACCTGGAGGCCATTTTTAGGCCAGGTAGATCTTACCTGCGAAGCTCAGGTGACAACATGGGAGTTATAGTTTACTCACAGCAAACTGCAAATCTCAGGGCAGCCACATTGTTGTGGAGGGTGAAATGGAGCCATACATACACCCATACATGCATACATATACATATAGGTAAAGGTTATCCCTTGACATTAAGTCCAGTTGTGTACATATTAATCGTATACCCCGGGAGCTGTAATGGTGCAATGGGTTAAACCCTTGTGCTGCTGAACTACCGATCTGAAGGTTGGCAGTTCAAATCTGCGGGATGGGGTGAGCTCCTACTGTTAGCCCAGCTCCTGCCAACCGAGCAGTTTCAAAACATGCAAATGTGAGTAGATCAATAGGTAGCGCTTCGGCGGGAAAGGCAGAATGGCCTAAAGGTGAAGGTCAAGGTTTCCCCTTGACATTAAGTCTAGTCGCATCTGACTCTGTGGGGTGGTGGTCATCTCCATTTCCAAGCCAAAGAGCCGGCGTTGTCCATAGACACCTCCAAGGTCATGTGGCCGGCATGACTGCATGGAGTGCTGCTACCTTTCCACTGAAGCGGTACCTACTGATCTACTCACATTTGCATGTTTTCGAACTGCAAGGTTAGCAGAAGCTGGAGCTAACAGCAGAAGCTCACCCCGCTAGCTGGATTTAAACTGGAAACCTTTCGGTCAGCAAGTTCAGCAGCTCAGTGGTTTAACCCACTGCGCCACCAGAGGCTCCTACATATACATATACGTACATACATTTGCAAAGCTATATCATGGAGGCATTTGTCTCGCTTGGGAATCTACTAATTTTTAACAATGGAATCCAATATAAGCCCAAGCTCAAAATCAGAAGGCGTGCTCTCCTTTTTTTTCAAAATGGAACAATACCTTTTTAATTACGACCGTAAAACTTCCCCTCCCTTCTTTTTACATTCATGTTCTCTCCGTTTAATGAGATCCGGCATTGTCTCTCTCTTTTTTCCCCCTCCGGGGAGAATCTCGCTGTATAATTAATTAATCACACACTCGATTAGTCAGGGAAATGGGCACAGAAGGCTACATACACACAACCCAGATTTTCTCAACCATTTTCCAAGGTTGTATTCTGCATTTTATTGGTATTTGGGGCGATATCAAGAATGTTGTACTCTGAGATATTCGGGGGCAGGTTGGGGGAGGTATTAATTCACTTCTAACATATCTATATCCTTTCCCTAATTGGCTATACCTATATTGTGTGCATATGTTTCCTGTTTAGTACACATATTGGTTTCCTAATTAACTCCACATTGGATGTTTTGGAATCCTTAATTGAGCGTGCCTATATGACCATATTGCCTATAGGGCCCCTAACAGACTAGGCCCATAGTGAGATTATTGGTCCCCGTATTTGCTATGCCTTTATTGGGTGTCTTGAGGTCCCTAACTGGATATGCCTATATTAGGATTATTGGTTTCTTGATTGATTATACCTGCCTTGCCCCAATTTGGGTCCCTGATCGGGCTATACCTATGGTATATTAGGAGTATTGGATGCCTGTGATGCCCATATTGGATCCCATAAGATGTTTATATTTGGTGCATTGGGTTTTATATTACTCCTAGTGAATCACTAATTGGCTATGCCTCAATGGGTAGTATTGGTTCCCTGATTGGCAATGCTCATATTGATCCTATTAGATTCCTAATTCTATTGGTAGTATTGGTTCTCGGATTGGTTATGTCCCCATCAATCCTATTAGATTCTTAACTCTATTGGTAGTATTGGTTGCCTGATTGGTTTTGTCCCTATTGAACCTATTAGATTCCTAACTCTATTGATAGGATTGGTTCCGTGATTGGTTATGCCACTGTTGACCCTATTAGATTCCTAACTGGCTATTCCTCTACTGGTAGTATTGGTTCCCTGGTTGTTTATGCCCCTATTGATCCTATTAGATTCTCAACTCTATTGGTAGTATTGGTTCCCTGATTGGTTATGTCCCTATTGATCCTATTAGATTTCGAACTCTATAGGTAGTATTGGTTCCCTGATTGATTATGCCCCTATTGATCCTATGAATTTCTAATTCTATTAGTAGTATTGGTTGCCTGGTTGGTTATGCCCCCATTGATCCTTTTAGATTCTTAGCATTGGTTCCCTGATTGGTTATGCCCCTATTGATCCTATTGAATTCCTAATTCTATTAGTAGTATTGGTTCCCTGGTTGGTTATGCCCCTATTGATCCTTTTAGATTCTTAGCATTGGTTCCCTGATTGGTTATGCCCATATTGATCCTATTGAATTCCTAATTCTATTGGTAGTATTGGTTCCCTGGTTGGTTATGCCCCTATTGATCCTATTCAATTTTTAACTGTATTGGTAGCATTGGTTCCCTGACTGGTTACGCTTCTATTGATCCGATTAGATTCCGAACTCTATTGGTAGTATTGGTTCCCTGATTGGTTATGCCCATATTGACCCTATTAGATTCCTAATTCTATTGGTAGCATTGGTTCCCTGACCGGTTATGCCCCTATTGATCCTATTAGATTTTTAATTCTATTGGTAGTAACGGTTCCCTGATTGGTTATGTCCCTATTGATCGGATTAGATTTTTAACTCTATTGATAGTATTGGTTCCCTGATCGGTTATGTCCCTATTGATCCTATTAGATTCCGAACTCTATTGGTAGTATTGGTTCCCTGATTGGTTATGCCCCTATTGATCCTTTTAGATTCTTAACTCTATTGGTAGCATTGACTGGTTATGCCCCTATTGACCCTATTAGATTCTTAACTCTATTGATAGTACTGGTTCCCTGATTAATCTTATTGAATTCCAAACTCTATTGGTAGTATTGGTTCCCTGATTGGTTATGCCCCTATTGATCTTATTAGATTTTTAACTCTATTGGTAGTATTGTTTACCTGATTATTTATGCCCCCATTGACCCTATTAGATTCTTAACTCTATTTGTAGTATTGGTTCCCTGATTAGTTATTTATCCTATTGGGGTCCAGCTAGGTTATTTATCCTATTGGGAACTTGAGTTCCAGATCCATTCCTCCCTCTGGTTCTGTAGCAACCGCTTTGGAAGGTTACGGGGCTGTTGCGAAACCCCATCTATATATTTTTTTGCTTTTAAACTTAGGGAGAGGTGACTTCAAAGTGCAGGATTTGGGCGCACCTTTTCTGTTTTAACTCGACCCGGTTGCATCATCCCCATCGCCGTCGTCGCAAGGAGCTGCAATTAATGCCCTGGGTGAGGTTTCATGGGACTTCCTTCCCGCAATGGGATCCCATGGTAAACACAAAGAACACCGGTAGGGGCCCAAAATCGGAGACCTAAAGGGTTTTCTTGGGTTCCCATCCCCACGAAAGTCCTGGGTTCCAATCCCGGTGGGAACTCAAGATAGTCAGATAATGTCAATGGCTGTCAAAATGCACTAAAGAGCAACGAATGGTCACCTTGAAGTACGGGAAGTGTTCGGTCATGAAGTTGTAGATCTCGCTGACTGGGAGGCTTCCGGTTTTGCTGTTCCTGAGCGCCATGAAGATGAGGATGCTACAAAAGGGCAATAAGAAGGGCGTAGAATCATAGAAGGGCACCCAGAGGGCATCTAGACCAACCCCAAAATAATGAAAAAACTCCAAACTAATGGGATACCTGTAGGAATAGATGGGTTTGGGGAAGAGCGGCTGATGGTGCTCCGGAGGTCCTTGTGGAGCGATTCTTTGGTAAGGATAATGGGAACTGGAGATGTAGGTCACTGGGTAGCTCCCACTCCCCGTGGGATACTAGAAGAAACAGAAACCGGAAAAGAAGGGCAATTATTAATGCTTATTTTGGTCATAGAACACAGAAACGTACAAAGCATACTGCCCATAACTCCATGTTTCCGGAGTTTGGAAGGATATCTATATAAATAAAAATGTAATGTTCGTTTGTGGGATTAGCATAACTCAAAAACCCCTGGACGAATTGACATGAAATTTGGACACAAGACAGCTATCAGGCCAACGAGGGACCATCACTCATAAAAACACTGGAAAACACAGTGGAAGAGACTTTAAAAGCCAAAAAACCCCAAAAAATACATTACAACGCATGCGCAAAACCACATATGTACACAAACTTTGATGCTGGTCATTGACCGTAATAAATGCTTATATATATACAAACACACCTATATACACATATACACAAATATATACAGAAATATATACACACATATATGTACATACAAAACACATACACAGAACAGGGAAAGGAAGGAAGGAGAGAAGGAGGGAAAGAAGGAGAGAAGGAAAGAACAAAAGAAAGGCAAAGAAGGAAGGAGAGAAGGAAATTAAAAAGTGAAAGAGGGAAGGAAGGAGAGAAGGAATGAAAGAGAGAAAGAGGGAGGGAGGGAAGAAGGAAAGAGACAAGGAAGGATGGGACCAATGAGCAAAGGAAGCGAGAAAAGAAATAGAGAAGGAAGAAAGAAGAAGGGAAAGAAAAAGAGGGAAGGAAGGAAAGAGGGAGGGAAGAAAGGAGAGAAAGAAAGAAGGAAGGAGAGTGTGTGTGTGAGGGAAGGTTGGCCACAGCAACATGTGGTGGGTACAGCTAGTATAATATAAAGGACTTTTGGCCCAACAATATCATAGAGTTGCATTGGAAGTGAATCCGCTGCAAGTTCCTTTGAGGTTTCCAGGCCGATGGTGCCTTTGGTGTCGTCATTCGGGATTTTATTGGTTTCGCTCTTTCCTTGGCAGCACGGGACGTAAGGGGCAAAGGCAGGGCAGTTTTAAAAGGCTATTTCGGTTTTATGGGTTTCAGTGGCTCATCGGCACCTGCCACCTTCATCGTTAGTCGTATTATTATTATTATGGCTAATCTATTTAATTTTTTTCGGGAAAGGAGGACAATGACGGGCGAGGGAGTCCGAGCGGTCTGACCGGGTTGGCCGGATTTGGGCAATCGGGTCAACGATGCCAACCTGGAAGCGCCGAAAAGGGGCACCCAGAGGCCATCTAGTCTCACCCTGAACCTGAAAGTCTTTATATATATTCGAGACCTTAGAATACGCTCCTGTTTTCAGTTCGAACTGTAAGATGTTGAGCCACCTATGGCCACAGCACCACACAAGAGACCAGAGGATAAGCAAAGAGTTTATTGTAGAAACACATAAAATATATGAAAAAGCAGGAATAAAGAAAGAAGGGGAATAATCCAAAAAGGTTCACACAGGAATCCAAATACTTAGAAAAAAACTTGAGCAAGAACCATACTTAGAAATACTTGAGCAAGAATAATAAAACAATAATATAGAAAGCTTCCAAGATACTTGAATCCAAAACCAAGACTTGACTCGACCAGGGACTCAGGCTTTGCTTCTAAATCGAAAGCCAAAGTTGCCTGAACTTTATTTTTTACGTGTCAGGAGGGACTTGATAAACTGCAAGTTGCTTCTGGTGTGATTGAATTGGCCTTCTGCAAGGACGTTGCCCAGGGGACACCCGGATGTTTACCATCCTGTGAGAGGCTTCTCTCGTGTCCCCACATGAGAAGCTGGAGCTGACAGACAGGAGTTCATCCCACTCCTCAGATTCGAACTGCCAACCTTTCAGTCCTGAAGGCACAAGGGTTTAACCCATTGTATTACTAGGGTCTGAACTGATTTTAAGGTAAACACTGGCTGTTAATAAGTAGTCATAAAATCATGTATTTTCCCACGAATTTTCTCTATTTCTTTCCCACAAAGTCTCTTGGACCTATGGAGCCGATTCTCTGCTCTAATCTGTAAACGAAGATTTTTGCTTATCTTCATAATACCAGGTGCTTTCCTTTGAGAGTTTTCCATTTCACTTAATTCTTCTTCACTCGACACCTTATCTAATGATGTTGTTCCTGGCTCCTGTGACTGACCTTGTTGCTCAGCACAGTCTGAGTCAATTTCATTTCCCTGGCCTGAATGTTCAACACTTTGAAACTGGCCTGAATTGGCATCACTTTGAACTCCAGGAAATCCCACAATCCCTTCTGAATCATCAGTGAACCCATCAGCCCCTGACTGCTGAGCTGCAAGACAACCGCCTTTTGGTTCAGACCCGATGGACTCACCTGGTGGAAGGGATGGGATGGGCAATACATGGGGGGCATTTGGGGCTGGTAGCAGTAAAGACCCGGCGGGTCGTCCAGCGAAGGGGGCTTCAGTTTGATGTCCGAATCCTAGGAAAAGAATCAATAGGGTTTCCTTTTTTTAAAAAAAAAACTTTAGGACTAAAATACTAATATTGTGCTATGCTAATAATATCATATATTGTATCTACATATAATATTGATAATAATATTATAATATAATACAATATACCGTATATACTTGAGTATAAGCCGACCCAAATATAAGCCGAGGCACCTCATTTTACAACAAAAAACTGGGAAAACAGATTGACTCGAGTATAAGCCAAGGGTGGGAAATGCAGCCACTACAGGTAAATTCCAAAAGAAAAATAGATACCAATAAAATTGCATTAATTGAGGTATCGGTAGGTTAAATGTTTTTGAATAAATAAGATAAGACTGTCCTCTGATTAAAGCATTATTCTAACCTTCTCCAGTAAAATTGTGTTTACATATCCTTCCAATAATAACAGAGTAAAATAATAAATGTAATAATAACAGTAATAAAGAATAAATAAATGTAATAATAATAACAGAGTAAAATAATAAATGTAATAATAACAGTAATAAAGAATAAAATAATAAATGTAATAATAATAATAGAGTAAAATAATAAATGTAATAATAACAGTAATAAAGAATAAAATAATAAATGTAATAATAATAATAATAATAGAGTAAAATAATAAATATAATAATAACAATAATAAAGAATAAAATAATAAATGTAATAATAATAGAGTAAAATGATTAATGTAATAATAACAATAATAAAGAATAAAATAATAAATGTAATAATAACAATAATAAAGAATAAAATAATAAATATAATAATAGAGTAAAATGATTAATATAATAATAACAATAATGAGGAATAAAATAATAAATGTAACAATAACAGTAATAAAGAATAAAATAATAAATGTAATAATGACAATAATAAAGAATAAAATAATAAATGTAGTAATAATAATAGAGTAAAATGCTTAATGTAATAATAACAATAATGAGGAATAAAATAATAAATGTAATAATAACAGTAATAAAGAATAAAATAATAAATGTAGTAATAACAATAATAAAGAATAAAATAATAATAATAATAGAGTAAAATAATTAATGTAATAATAATAATAATAATAATAGAGTAAAATAATAAAAAAAACCTTGACTCGAGTATAAGCCGAGGGAGACTTTTTCAGCCTAAAAAAAAGACTGAAAAACTAGGCTTATACTCGAGTATATACAGTAATACTTGTAATAATACAATAAAATATATAATAATATTGTAATATAGTAATACAAATATATTAAATATTATTACTGTTATAATATATAATGATATACTGTTTTATTATTGTGTATTTGTATATTTTAAGTTGTAATGTGTTTGATTGTGAGCCACTTTGAGGGATAGAAATAAATAAATACCATTTTCATTATGGAAAAAGCATGCTCTTTTTGGCCATAATACCCCCCCGGTTTGCCCTCCCACTTTCCATTCTTTCAGATTGCGAGTCCCAGAATCCCCCTTGTAGCTCAGAACAATCATGATGGTATGGATTGCAACTCCCATCATTCCTCACCATGGAAGTGGGAGGCAGGCCTTGTCCTGGGAGCCCGTAAGGGAGCCCTTTGCCCCATCCTTGTTGGGGGCCCGCGAGGTACATCTCAGCCTCAGGTCCTTCATAGGCTTGCTCCATAGAGGCTGCCTTGAAAGGGGGGACCCCTTCCGCTGCCCCAAGGGGGTCCCCTTCCTCCGCGAATTGCCGCTTGAAGGCCTGGAAAGGGGTCCGCAGGAAGCCGGCACGAGGAGGGTCCTCATAGCCATAGCGGTGGGCCCCGGACGGGAAGACCCCATAAAGGTTGTTTTCAGGGGGTGAAGAGGACGGGCTGGAGGATTCGGATTGGGACCTTTCGACCCCATTGTCCCCATCGTGCGATTGGTGGCAGAAATTTGGTCCTTCCTGGGAGACAAAAAACACAACATATATTAGGCATATACGATCAATTAAAAGTGTTTCAAAAGTTATTACAAAACGGGGATGTTGGCATTTCGTTTCTAAAGTGTTTCTAAAGTATGTTTGGTAAAAATTTCGTCGTTATAATGAGAGTAATGAAAATTTGCTACTTTTTCCTTATAGTAATTGCAATTGTGCAAGTGGGGAAAGTGTAGGGGCTCATTTCTCCCTCAGTTTTAGAGCTATTATGATGAAACTTACTATAATTACACCACACATTTTCCACTGTTAGCTCACCAAATTTCAGAACATTACACTCATCTACTCATTTTAGTGAGATTTTTGAATATTTTGCAAACAATACATATAGTTTGCAAAATATTCAAAAATTCCCCTAAAATGAGTGGATAAGTGTAATGTTCTGAAATTTGGTGGGCTAACAGTGGAAAATGTGTGGTGTAATTATAGTAAGTTTCATCATGATAGCTCTAAATTTGAGGGAGAAATGAGCCCCTCCATTTTCCCCACTCACTCAATTGCAATTTCTAAAGTGTTTCTAAAGTATGGTTGGTAAAAATTTCATCCCTATAATGAGAGTATATACTACTTGAATTTTATATGCAATGCACAAGATAACCAGAACACTGAATCCAAAAGTTTCAGAAAGATTCACACATCTACAAGCAACAACAGCAATCCCCTTGAATGCCTGTCCGTCTTTATGACACACAATTAACCATATAACTTCAACTTAGCACAGATTTATACTATTACTTACTTACTTTAGTCCTCTTTGAATATTCAATAATTTTATTGATTTATTGGCTATTGTTTATTTATTTCTGGCATTGAATGTTTGCCGTTGTTGTTGTTGTTGTTGTTGTTATTGTTGTTGTTGTTGTTGTTGTTGTTGTTGGAAACCACCCTGAGTCCCCTCCGGGAGATAGGGCGGGTTATAAATAATAATAATAATAATTATTATTATTATTATTGGGACTGATTCTAAATGGCTGGTGCCATTAGGGCTTTCTGATGCTGAGCACTGCATTCTGGGAAATGTAGTTTAGGACATTCCCTGCTGCAGGGGAGAGAAACTGTAGAATCATACAATCTCAGAGCTTGAAGGGATGGCAAGGGACATCCCATCCAAACCATACAGGAAGACACAATCTAATCCATCCTGACAGATGGCCATCTAGCCTGTGCATAGCAACCTCCAGAGCTGACATATTTCCTTCCTGAGTTGGATATATTCACAGTCCTGAGTCCCTTTGAGGGGGTTGGACGGTATCTAACTAAATATTATTATTATTATTATTATTATTATTATTATTATTATTATTAAAGACTTCGAGTACATTCCAGTTTCTGGTAAGATATGGAAATCCATTATCCTAATTCCAACAGACCTCACTACCTCTGAGGATGCTTGCCATAGATGCAGGCGAAACGTCAGGAGAAATGCCTCTAGAACATGGCCCTATAGCCCGAAAAAACCCACAAGAACCTATGGAAATCTTACTTGCTGAATGGGGGAACCCACATCTTCGTGGCTCTGCATTTGGTCTCGATGGGGATGATTCTCCGAAAACGCAATATTCGCTTGGTCTTGGAGTAATGAAACCATCCCGGCGGCCAGCAAGAAATCCTACAAAATCAGGAAGAAGAAAGGTGAGAATAATATACCTTTTTTACCTATTGATCTGCCGCAAAAAGCCACGATTGAGGCACCTTGGAATTGTATTGGGTTTTTGTGCCGCTGCATCATGCATTTGGCTCAGCTCATCGTCCCATAAAGTAGACTTTTCTGGGGAAAGGGATCTCAATAACAACAACAACAACAACAACAACAATACAATACAACAGCAAGCAGAGTTATTTGTCTGCTGTGGACTCATTTTGTTGTGTTAATAATAATAATAATAATAATAATAATAATTTACTTCTTACCCACCTCTCCTTTCAGCAATTCAACTATACCAAGGAAAGCTATTTATAGTAGAGCACATTTAGGAGAAATGGACTAAAATTCCCCACGGAAAACCCCATCATTTTATTATTTCATTTTTTAACCTTTATTTTTTATTGTTGGAGAATTTTTCCTTTTTCCAATACTCAAATCAATCCATTCTGTTTCCTCCAACATTGAAACAATATTTTGGGAGGAATATATACACACATAAATATACACACGCATACAAATTTTGTTTATTTATGTTTCATTGAATTGATGGTTTTATGTCTTGTATGTGTGTTGATTGCATATTTTACAAAATGCACAAGGTTGTGGGTGAACTACCTCACTCCTTCCCTACCTCTTTCTGTCCTTCCATCCCTCCCCCTTCCCTTCCTTCCTTCCTTCTCTTTTTTCTTTCCTTCTTTCCTTGCTTCCTTCCTTCCCTCTTTCCTTCCTTCCCTCTCTTTTTTCTTTCCTTCTCTTCTTCCTTCCTTCCCTCCCTCTTTCCTTCCCTCTCTTTTTTCTTTCCTTCTCTCCTTCCTTCCTTCCCTCCCTCTTTCCTTCCTTCCTCCTCTTTTTTCTTCCTTCTCTCCTTCCTTCCTTCCTTCCTTCCTTCCTTCCTTCCTTCCTTCCTCCTCTTTTTTCTTTCTTCTCTCCTTCCTTCCTTCCTTCCTTCCTTCCGGCTTTCCTCCCTTCCTCCTCTTTTTTCTTTCCTTCTCTCCTTCCTTCCTTCCTTCTCTTTTTTCTTTCATTTTCTCCTTCCTTCCTTCCTTCCTTCCTTCCTTCCTTCCTTCCTTCCCTCCCTCTCCCTCCCTCTTTCCTTCCTTCCTTCTCTTTTTCTTTCATTTTCTCCTTCCTTCCCTCCCTCTTTCCTTCCTTCCTTCCTTCCTTCCTTCCTTCCTTCCTTCCTTCCTTCCTTCTCTTTTTTCTTTCTTCTCTCCTTCCTTCCTTCCTTCCTTCCTTCCTTCCTTCCTTCCTTCCTTCCTTCCCTCTTTCCTTCCTTCCTCCTCTTTTTTCTTTCTTCTCTCCTTCCTTCCTTCCTTCCTTCCTTCCCTCTTTCCTTCCTTCCTCCTCTTTTTTCTTTCCTTCTCTCCTTCCTTCCTTCATTCCTTCTCTTTTTTCTTTCATTTTCTCCTTCCTTCCTTCCCTCCCTCTTTCCTTCCTTCCTTCCTTCCTCCTATTTTTTCTTCTTTCCTCTCCTTCCTTCCTTCCTTCCTTCCTTCCTTCCTTCCTTCCTTCCTTCCTTCCTTCCCTCTTTCCTTCCTTCTCTTTTTTCTTTCCTTCTCTCCTTCCTCTCTTCTCTACCTCTTTCCTGCCAACAACACAATTAAAATTAAAAAATTTTTTTTTTAAAAAATCCTTGTTCTTTCCAAAGTGAAAAAGAAATTGAGAATTTGGAGATAAACAGACTTTGCACCAAAGGGGTTAAATTAGGAACGTTTCTATTTTCTACTTTTTAGTCCCCCAGCAATATATATGTCTCTCTGTGTGTATATGTGCATGTGTGTGTGTGTGTGTGTATCTAAAATGCTTTTTTGTAGTTCAAAGTGAGCATAAAAAATGATGTTTTATGATGAAATATGGAGTTCCCTCCAGGGGAAGAGCGAGATATAGAGGGATGGAAATCAAATGCACAATCCCCCCCTCCCAAGGAAATCATTCATTATTATTATTGATTATCCGAACCAAATAATTATTTGCTTTGGGTGCATCTGCACTGTAGAATTAATGTCATTTGACACCACTTTGAAAGCACATTTAATGCTGAACCCTGTTGAAATGAAGGACCCAAGAACGTCGTATGGTTGCACTAGCGGGCCTAGAAAATTCCTAGAAATGATATATTTTGTCGGATACGGATCAACGCATAGGGAGAAAAGCAAATGTTTATGGATTGCAAGCAAAGGATAGGAAAGAAACCCAATCCAGTAATGAATAAAAGGCCTTTTCATAAGAGAGCAGATATTTGAAATCCTAGTTTCCAAAACTTCTCGCTTTTCATGCGCTGTGCAAACGGTGCATGGCAATAGGTATCACTCTCCCCTGTCTCTTATTGTATTTTCCCAAAATTGCATGAATATATGTGTGTGTGTGTAATATATATGGTGGCGGAACCCGCTCTCGGTTGCTTTCCCATCCGGATGCCAGGTGTCCCTTGATTGGACTTGGAACATCCCCAATTCGTAATTCCATTCTCCGCCCCGGGGATCGGTGTGATCGGAGTTTGACACCAGAAACACATTTCTGATCTGATCCGTCGCCTTTCTTCTCCTTCTTTTCCCCGGAGCCATAAATCATCTTTTTCTCTCCTCCTTTGATGCCTCTTTGCGACAAGAGCAAAAGATGAGGAGATGGGAAAGAAGGAGTCACGGCGGGTTCATGGAAAAAGGCTGAAGGATCCTGGAGTAGGAGGGGAAGCCCAAAAGTCATCTAGACCCACCTAAAGGTCCACTACTAAACTGGGTTGGGGACCATAAAGAGGAAACCCAAAGTCATCTAGACCCACCTAGAGGTCTGCTACTGAGTTGGGTTTGAGACCATAAAGGGGAAGCCAAAGGTCATCTAGACCCACCTAGAGGTCCACTACTAAGCTGGGTTGGGGACCATAAAGGTGAAGCCAAAGGTCATCTAGACCCACCTAAAGGTCCACTAGTAAGCTGTGTTGGAGACCATAAAGGGGAAACCCAATGGACATCTAGAGCAGCCTAGGGGCTCACTACTAAGTTGGGTTGGGGACGATAAAGGGGAAGTCAAAGATCATAAAGGTCCACTACTAAGCTGGGTTGGGGACCATAAAGGGGAAGTCAAAGATCATCTAGACCCACCTAAAGGTCCACTACTAAGCTGGGTTGGGGACCATATAGAGGAAACCCAAAGTCATCTAGACCCACCTAGAGGTCCACTACTTAGTTGCATTGGGGACCATCAAGGTGAAGCCAAAGGTCATCTAGACCCACCTAAAGGTCCACTAGTAAGCTGTGTTGGGGACCATAAAGGGGAAACCCAATGGACATCTAGAGCAACCTAGGGGCCTACTACTAAGTTGGGTTGGGGTCCCTAAAGGGGAGGTCAAAGATCATAAAGTTCCACTACTAAGCTGGGTTGGGGACCATAAAGGGGAAACCCAAAGGACATCTAGACCAACCTAGGGGACCACTACTAAGTTGAGTTGGGTACCATAAAGGGGCAACCCAAAGGTCATCTAGACTCACATAGAGGTCAGCTACTAAGTTGGGTTTGAGACCATAAAGGGGAAGCCAAAGGTCATCTAGACCTATCTAGAGGTCCACTACTAAGTTGCATTGGGGGCCATAAAAGGGAAGCCAAAGGTCATTTAGACCAACCTAGAGGTCCACTACTATGTTGTGTTGGGTACCATAAAGGGGAAGCCAAAGGTCATCTAGACTTACCTAGAGCGTCACTACCAAGTTGGGTTGGGGACCATAGTGTCATTGGGGAAGCCAAAGGTCATGTAAACCAACCTATGGTCTACTACTCAGTTGGGTTGGAGACTGTGAAGTCAAAGGGGAAGCCAAAGACCATCTAGACCAACCCAAAGACCTACAGGTAAATAGAGTGAGAGAGGAACCCAAAGGTTATCCAGTCCAGTGCAGTGGTCTACTATTAAATAAAATTGGACACAGAATGTGCCTACGTGGTAGCATTAATGCACGTTCGATGCCATGGCTCCATGCTAGGGAACCCTGGGAGTTGGATTTTTTCCTTCTTCAGAAAACAAAATGCTGGGAACTTTTCCTTTAGGACTAATTAATCCTTATCTCAAAGTCAGATAATTCCCTTTGTGAGCCTCTCTTCGTTCAGCATCAAAGCCCTTTGTCTTTTTCTTGCTGCCTCATCAGACTCGCAGGCTGCCAAAAACACATTGCTTTGGAAAGCCTTGCCATGCTTCTGCATTTATACATTTCCACCTCGAATTTCCAGCATGTTACTTATGTGTGTATATATATATATACACACAATATTTTTATTGTTTTAGCGTGTAATTTATACTCAGGATTTAAAGACGGCGTAGAAAACGAACAGCTTCTGATTGCATTTTAATCTGTTCCATTGATATGGAAAGCGAGATTCCGCTTGGAGGCAAGAGGCATAAACATGAGAGGAATTAGTAATGTAATATTGGTGGATGATACCGTATTATTGGCAAACGATAGCCGGGATTTTGGACGGAAGTCAAGGCAGAAAGCGCCAAAGCTGAATATTAGCAAGACTAAAACATGGGTGTGGGTGGATTTAAAGTTGGTTAAAGATATACTATACTTTGGGTCAGTCATTAACCAAACCTATGGTCAATTACAATTATGAGAGTCTGGGAGTTATAGTTTTACAAGGGCTTTAGCCTTCTCTGTCATAACTCAGTGTGATGGACTTCTGGGAAGATGGGACAGGATACAAATAAAGTCTATTATTATTATTATTATTAGTGCCCAGGAGTTATAGTTTTACAAGGGCTTTAGCCTTCTCTATCATAACTCAATGTGATGGACTTCTGGGGAGATGGGATGGGATACAAATAAAGTTTTTTATTATTGTTGTTATTGTTATTATGAGAGCCTGGGAGTTATAGTTTTACAAGGGCTTTAGCCTTCTCTATCATAGCTAGGTGTGATGGACTTCTGGGGAAATGGGGCAAGATACAAATAAATTCTATTATTATTATTATTATTATTATTATTATTATTATGAGAGCCTGGCAGTTATAGTTTTACAAGGGCTTTATCTATCATAGCTCAGTGTGATGGACTTCTGGAAAGATGGTGCAAGAAACAAATACTCTATTATTATTATTATTATTATTATTATTATTATTATTATTAGAGTTGGAAGACTTCTGGAAAGATGGTGCAAGAAACAAATACATTATTATTATTATTATTATTATTATTATTATTAGAGTTGGAAGTTATAGTTTTATAAGGGCTTTAGCCTTCTCTACCATAGCTCAGTGCAATGGACTTCTGGGGAGATGGGACAGCATACAAATAAAGATTATTATTATTATTATTATTATTATTAGAGTCTGGGAGTTATAGTTTTACAAGGGCTTTAGCTTTCTCCATCATAGCTCAGTGTGATGGACTTCTGGGGAGATGGGATAGGATACAAATAAAGTCTATTATTATTATTATTATTATTATTATTATTATGAGAGCCTGGGAGTTATAGTTTTACATGGGCTTTAGCCTTCTCTGTCATAGCTCAGTGCAATGGCCTTCTAGGGAGATGGGGTGGGATACAAATAAAGTCTACCTTTATTATTGTTGTTATTGTCATTGTTATTATTATTATTATTATGAGAGCCTGGGAGTTATAGTTTTACAAGTTTATTATTGTTGTTGGTATGAGAGTCTGGGAGTTATAGTTTTACAAGGGGTTTAGCCTTCTCTATCATAGCTCAGTGCAATGGACTTCTGGGGAGATGGGACGGCATACAAATAAAGGCTATTATTATTATTATCATTAGTAGTAGTAGTAGTAGTATTATGAGAGCCTGGGAGTTATAGTTTATAGTTTAGCCTTCTCTATCATATCGCACCATGATGGACTTCTTGGAGTTGTAGTTTTGCAATGTCTTTGTCTTCACTATCATGACTGAGTACTACGGGATCCCGGGAGTTGTAGCCTTGCAATGTCTTCCAAAAAGTGCATCTCTGAACTACAAATCCCATGATTCCATAGCCGATAAAGTATCCCCAAATTACGCTGAGTTGACAAATGTGAAGTTGGTCGTTCAATATCAAAGTCAGAATCCTAGAGTTGGATCCAAGGATCATCCAGTCCAATCCTAGGACATACAGGAAGGCACAATCAAAACCCTCCTGATAGATGGCCATCCAGAGAAGGGATACAATATTTCTATGTTTAGAAAAAAACCCTCTAAAAATGTATTTCCATTTGATTTAATCCCATCGGTGGAAATCTCATCCCAGTTTTTTTCTGTCACCCGGGTCGCCCTGACTTTTCTGCTGATGCCACAGCAAAATGCGGTCTAGATAGGACTGCAAAAACAACATGAAGCCAACGTCTTCATGTGGTTGCCAAGAAGGCCTTATCTCTTCCCTCCCACGCTGATCACACACAAACACAAACCGCCGTCTCAACAAAGCCTGTCGCCAAAGCCAGGGGCAAGAGTCGGTCTGGTTGGAGACCTCAAAAGGGTGCCTTGTGCCGGCGACCATCAAAGCTTGGAAGAACATGAATGACGGAAAGGGAAAAGGCTGAAAAGGTCACATTTTGGGCGACCGAGTTCTTAAGTCTCGTGGGATGGGCGAGTCACACTCTCTCGGCCTCAAAGGGGAAATAAAGCTTGCCAAGAAAGACCACGATAGGGTTCTCATTGTGGGGGAACAATAATAACAAGGTATTAGAGAGGATTGTTTCCGTTATCGGTCCACTGCGCGATGCAACTCAATGACAACACAATATAGGAAAGAGGATGCTAAGATCGGCCCTCGTTTGTGGCCTGTTTTCCTCTCCTTCCATTCTTTGGCAACTCTCCGGGGTGACAAAGAGGTGGAAGAGCTCAACAAAGCAACAAGGAGTGGGCCGCCGAGAGAGAGATCCTGATATCATTCCCGCGGCCGAGAGACACGCCTCGGAGCCTATCTTTGGGAAACATCTGCATACCTCAGGGAAAGCCGCCTCTTATGTATTGTGCTCATGCACTGCTTTCCCATTCTCCTTAGGTCATCAAATGAGGACCTTGCCCTTTTCCCATAGGGAGCTCGCATCCAGTTCGGACTAAAAACCAAAACTGAGGCATCACCCAGTGACGTGGTAACCAACACTATGCTTCCATGTCACCGGGGGTTGACTATAGAATTTGGACTCTTAGGCCCCTTCCACACAGCTGTATAAATGGGGAAGCCAAAGGTCATTTAGACCAACCTAGATGTCCACTACTAAGTTGAGTTTGGGACCATAAAAGGGCAACCCAAAGGTCATCTAGACCCATCTAGAGGTGTAATACTAAATTGGGTTTGAGGCCATAAAGGAAAACCCAAAGGTCTTCTAGACCCACCTAGATATCCACTACTAAGTTTCATTGGGGACCATAACGGAGAAACCCAAAGGTCACCTAGACCCACGTCGAGGTCCACTACTAAGTTGGGTTTGAGGCCATAAAAGGGAAGCCTAAGGTGTTCTAGATCCACCCAGATATCCACTACTGAGTTGGGATTGAGACCATAAAAGAGAAATCCAATGGTCATCTAGACCCATCTAAAGGTCTAATACCAAGATGAGTTTGAGGCCATAAAGGGGAAGCCAAATGTCTTCTAGAACCACCTAGTTATCAACTACTAAGTTGGGTTTGGGACCATAAAGGAGCAACCCAAAGGTCATCTAGACCCATCTAGAGGTCTAATACTAAATTGGGTTTGAGACCATAAAGGGGAAGCCAAATGTCTTCTAGACTCACCTAGATATCCACTACTAAGTTGCTTTTGGGACCATAATGGAGAAACCCAAAGATCCTCTTGACCCACATAGAGGTCCACTACTAAGTTGGGTTTGAGATGATAAAAGGGAAGCCAAAGGTCATCTAGACCCACCTAGAGGTCCATTACTAAGTTGTGTTGGGGACCATAACAGAAAAACCCAAAGATCATCTAAACCAACCTAGAGGTCCACTACTAAGTTGGGGACCATAAAGGGGAAGCCAAAGGTCATCTAGACCTACCTAGAGCTGGATTATATGACTCAGATAATCCAGTTCAAAGCAGTTATTGTGGATTATATGCCTTGACATTCTGGGTTATATGGCTGTGTGAAAGGGCCCTCAGAGACTCGGGATTGAATCCTCACTCAATCTTGGGAGAGTCACACTTTTTCAACCTCACAGCTAGGCATAGAAAACAATATGGAGAAGTGGTTAGAGAACAGATGCACAACTGATTGAGTTTCAGATTCTTAGTCCCAGACACCCAGGGCTCTTCCATGCAGCCATAGAACCCAGAATGATTCTGTCATTTGGGGGTTCCAGTTGCTGAGATTTATAGTTCACCTACAATCAAAGAGCATTCTCAACTCCACCAACGATGGAATTGAACCAAACTTGGCACACAGTACTCCCATGACCAACAGAAAATACTGAAAGGGTCTGGTAGGCATTGACCTTGAATCTTGGAGTTGTAGTTCCCCTATATCCAGAGAGCACTGTGGACTCAAACAATGATGGATCTGGACCAAAATTAGAACAAATACTCAATATGCCCAAATGCAAGCACTGGTGGAGTTTAAGAAAAATAGACCCTGACATTTGGGAGTGGTAGTTGCTGGGATTTATAGTTCACCTACAATCAAAGAGCATTCTGAATCCCACCAACAATAGAATCGGGCCAGACTTCCCACACAGAACCCCCATGACCAACAGAAAATACTGGAGGGAATTGGGATGAATTGACCGTGATTTAGGGGAGATGTAGTTCCCCTACATCCTGAGAGCACTGTGACCTCTTAACGACTATGTCAAAGTGGTTCCTAAGACCATCAGAAATATGTGTTTTCTGATTGTCTTTGGTGACCCCTTTGAAACCCCCTCATGACCTCTCTAGGGTTGAGAAACACTGATCTAAACCAAGCCCTGCCAAAGAAACCATGAGACAGGAGCAAAAAAGAAGAAGCTGTGACATTGTTAGATCTTGGACTTTACACAAACAAGTCTGCTTCTGATGGCCAAGTGAAAACTCAGTTAGCGCAAAATCCATAGACACCATTGCCAGGATATGTATTTCCTGTGGATAAGAAGAGACCCATAAGTTTCCGGCCCACATGTTTCGGCAGATTGCCCAGGTTGGTCTACTCATTTCATGTACAAGGTGCATTCTGTAAACACAGTGTGATGTTTGGAGAAGTTGGGGGTAACGGTGGTCATCAGCAGCTTGGTCCATTTGTGCAATAGAAGAATGCAATAGAAGTCTTCAATAGACACCAAATCAAAAACAGTACCATCAGAACAACTTGTGCTTGGCTGGAAACTCCTTGCTAATTCACAGTGGAAAACGTCTTGATGAGAAAGGATTTTTTTTTAAGAAACTGCAAGTCGCATCTGGTGTGAGAGAATTGGCCGTCTGCAAGGACATTGCCTGGATGTTTTACCACCCTTGTGGGAGGCTTCTCTCATGTACCCCAAATGGGGAGCTGGAGCTGACAGAGGGAGCTCATCCGTGCTTTCCCTGGATTCGAACCTCTGACTTGGTGGTCTTCAGTCCTGCCGGCACAAGGGTTTAATCCATTGCACCACTTGGGACCTCAGAAAGGAAATAAAGAGAAAGCAGGGGAAAACAGAAAGAAATGTCTACCAGTTGTCGAAACTATAGTCCTTTGTGGACGATGAGAGGGAACAATGATTCAGGACCTGTTACCTGTGAAGACCCAAAATTAGTAAGAACATCAGCCCTAGCCTTGTCTTACTCAACTGCCGAGTATGCCTGCCCTGTTTGGCATAGGTCTGCTCATGTGAAGCAAGTGATCATAGCATTGAATGAAACATGCAGAATAATCACAGGATGTCTTAAACCTTTGGCATAAGTCTGCCCATGCAAAGCAGGTGAACATAGCATTGAATGAAACATGCAGAATAATCACAGGATGTCTTAAACCTTTGGCATAAGTCTGCCCATGCAAAGCAAGTGAACATGGCATTGAATGAAACATGCAGAATAATCACAGGATGTCTTAAACCTTTGGCATAAGTCTGCCCATGCAAAGCAGGTGATCATAGCATTGAATGAAACATGCAGAATAATCACAGGATGTCTTAAACCTACATCTGTTGATAAACTCTACAAACTAGCTGGCATTGCCCCTCCGATGTGCGATGGGAAGTTGCTGCTAAATGTGAGAGAAATAAGGTTGAACACTGTGAAAGCCACCCACTACATGGCTACCAGCCTCCTCCCAGTAGACTCCAATCAAGGAAACGTTTTATGGGAACTACCACTCCTCTTGGTATCCCCCCAACAACAGCAAGGGTATCCCTCTGGGCAGCTAAACCAGGACATCCCAACTGGATGGCCCCGCCACAAGAGAGGGTCTTCCTTCAGGCGCAAACCAAGAATGGGCAACTCTGAAGTCCCTGAACAGACTCAGAAGCAGAGTGGGTAGAACAAAGGACAACCTGGCAAAATGGCACTACCTAAAAGAATCCCACACTTTGTGTGACTGTGAAGCAGAACAGACAATTCCGCATCTGTATGCTTGTCCACTATGCCCTGCCTTGTGTACAGACAACTCCGCATCTGTATGCTTGTCCACTATGCCCTGCCTCGTGTACAGACAACTCCGCATCTGTATGCTTGTCCACTATGCCCTGCCTCACGTACAGACAACTCCGCATCTGTATGCTTGTCCACTATGCCCTGCCTCACGTACAGACAACTCCATATCTGTATGCTTGTCCACTATGCCCTGCCTCACGTACAGACAACTCTGCATCTGTATGCTTGCCCACTATGCCCTGCCTCACGTACAGACAACTCCGTATCTGTATGCTTGTCTACTATGCCCTGCCTCACGTACAGACAACTCCGCATCTGTATGCTTGTCCACTATGCCCTTCCTCATGTACAGACAACTCCGCATCTGTATGCTTGTCCACTATGCCCTGCCTCACGTACAGACAACTCCGCATCTGTATACTTGTCCACTATGCCCTTCCTCATGTACAGACAACTCCGCATCTGTATGCTTGTCCACTATGCCCTGCCTCATGTAAAGAGGAAGAATTGTTGGAGGCTACAGACAATGCTGTGATGTTGCCCGTTTTTGGTCAAAAGATATTTAGCCGCCTGCACTCCTTCTATTTTTATCGGTTTTATATTAATTTATGCAATGCTTTTGATATGAAATAAATAAACCTGTGAAGAACCTATACACAATGATGTTCATTTCAGGGCCTTGTTGAGATCTTGTGCCAAACCAGGAGACACTGAAAGTTTAAATTCCTCCTGAATTTTTTTTCTGGCTCGGTTTTCGGGGGACTTTCTCGCACGAGGGCGAGCGATTGCGATGGTGCAAAAGGCTCGTCTTTTACAAGGGAAGGGCGTGGGGAAGGGGCGACCCCACCCCGTCGGTTTCTTCTTTCGTCGGCGGCAGCGGCCTGTTTTATGTCGGGTGCGGCTCCGGGTCGCGCCTTTCGGGCCCCACCTGCGGCCGCTCCTGCCCTCCCACCACCGGGAATCGCCCACAATATAAGCGCTTTAATTACCTTCATTTGATCTGCCAGGGTTTTTATATGTGCAGCATGGCACTCGGATGAGCCGGTCGAAAAAGAAAGAGAGAGGGTTCTTTTTTATGATCGTACGAATAATATAAACGCAGCAAAGTAGCACCTGACTGCGAGAATGAGGTGTCAACATAGCCACACAACCAAAGGACCGATTTAATCAAGATGCTTTTCGGATTGTCTCGACGTTTCCAAGTCGTAGATTGATTTCCTTCTCCGTAAAATCGTAGAATTAAAGAATCCATGAAATGCCTCAAATCAAGCACCAAGTATATTATATATTTGTTTCTCCCACTATATTGTAAGAAGGCATTGAGTGATTGTCAGTATCTGTTTACACTGTAAAGTGCTATCATTATACAAGGGTTGAATGAAAAGTAATGCCTCCAGCTTCATAACTCCTCAACAGATGCCAGTACTGGTGTGCGGCAGGTACTGGCTTATTCAGTAGACTCTCCTCTATAGTTCCATTTTGGTGGGAAGCCGTAGCATTGAACGGTTGTGTTCTTAAAGTGAAAAGTAATGCCTCCACCTTCGTAACTCCTCAACAGATGGCAGTACTGGTATGCAGCAGGTAATGGCTTATTCAGTAGACTCCTCTACAGTTCCATTTTGGTGGGAAGCCTTACCATTGAATGGTTGTGTTGTTAAAGTGAAATGTAATGTCTCCACCTTCATAACTCCTCAACTGATGCCAGTACTGGTATGCAGCAGGTCCTGGCTTGTTCAGTAGACTCTCCTCTACAGTTCCATTTTAGCAAGAAGCCTTAGCATTGAATGGTTGTGTTGTTAAAGTGAAAAGTAATGCCTTCACCTTCGCAACTCCTCAACAGATGCCAGTACTGCTATACGGCAGGTACTGGCTTGTTTAGTAGACTCTCCTCTACAGTTCCATTTTGGTGGGAAGCCTTAGCATTGAACGGTTGTGTTGTTAAAGTGAAAAGTAATGCCTCCACCTTCGTAACTCCTCAACAGATGCCAGTACTGGTATGCAGCAGGTACTGTCTTGTTCAGGAGACTCTCCTCTACAGTTCCATTTTGGCGGGAAGCATTCACATTGACTGGTTGTGTTGTTAAAGTACAAAGTATGGAATCCTGCACAGACGGTCAGTCAATGCGACTTAAGCAATGTGCAGTCATTGAATTACTTGAAGGTGTCACCCCAAAGGAGATTCATCAGAGAATGCAAGTTGTTTATGGTGATTGTGTTGATGTGAGTACTGTGCATTGTTGGGTGAGTACGTTTATAGATTTTGAGGTGGGAACATCTGACTTGCGTGACAAACAAAAAGTTGGATGTCCTGTGACAGCAACCACTGAGTTTCACAAGCAAAAGGTTGACAGATTGATTCAGGACAATCGTCGTATCACTCAGAGAGAAATTTCAAGCATAATGGGCATTTTACAAGAACATGTGGGTCACATTATTGCTTTGCTTGGCTATTGTAAGATCTGTGCACGATGGGTACCCAGGATGTCGATGCCTGAAATGTCGGATGCCACCACATGCCACCACAGCAGAACTTCAGAGAGTGGATCTCACCACCGTATGACATCCTTCATAGACTCCAGATTGAGCACCATCTGACTTTTATCTGTTCCCGATAATTAAATAAGATCTGTGGGGACATCATTATGCTTCTGATGAAGACGTTGAGAGAACTGTGAGACGCTGGTTGCGGAAACAGAGTGTCGACTTCTTCCGTGACGGCTTCAGAAAACTTGTTCATTGTTGGCAGAAATGTATCCAATTGTCTGGTGATTATGTGGAAAAGTGAATAGTGGTATTAAAGAGCACATTCTAAGGATTATTTCCGCGTTTGATTTATTAAAATATTCCCATCCAAACCCAAGTAACGAAGGTGGAGGCATTACTTTTCATTCAACCCTCATACATGTGTTATTACTAATAATATTGCAGTATAGTGGTATAGTACGATATAGTAATATATAATACTAATATTGTGCTATGCTAATGGACCAAATTTGGCATGAATACTCAATATACCCAAATGTCAACAGTGGTGGAGTTTGAGGAAAACAGACCTTGACATTTGGGAGTTGTAGTTGCTGGGATTTATAGTTCACCTACAATCAAAGAGCAAACTTCCCACACAGAACCCCCATGACCAACAGAAAATACTGTGTTTTCTGATGGTCTTTGGCGACCCCTCTGACACCTCCTTGCGACCCCCGCAGGGGGCTCGACCTCCAAGTTGAGAACTTATGTACTTAGGCGATCCCTCGTTGTCCGAGGATGATGGTCCTCCAAGTGTAGTATCCTGATCCATAGATGACTGTAGAGCCCTATTTTTGATCTGCATGTTCTCCCGCATTGGTTTCCAGGTGGAAGGCGGTCTCGGTCAGGGTTGGCTTGATGTGCCTTCATATTGGCACGTTTCTCGCCCCCCATTCATGCTCTTCAAATTCTACAGCAATGCTGGTCACAGCTGACCTCCAGCTGGAGCACTCAAGGGCCAGGGCTTCTCAGTTCTCAGTGTCTATGCCAGAGTTTTAAAGGTTGGCTTTGAGCCAATCTCTTTTCCTGCCTGCCAACTTTCTTTTTTATGTTCTTGAGTTCGGAGTAGAGCAACTGCTTTGGGAGACGGTGGTCGGGCATCCGGACAACGTGGCCGGTCCAGTGGAGTTGATGGTGGAGGACCATCGCTTCAATGATGGTGGTCTTTGCTTCTTCCAGCACGCTGACATCTGTCCGCCTGTCTTCCCAAGAGATTTTCCGGAGGCAACACTGATGGAATCGTTCCAGGAGTTGCATGTGATGTCTATAGACAGTCCACGTTTCACAGGCATATAGCAGGGTTGGGAGAACAATAGACTTATAAACAAGCACCGTAGTATCCCTATGGATGTCCCAGTCCTCAAACACTCTCTGCTTCATTCAGAAAAATGCTGCACTCGCAGAGCTCAGGTGGTGTTGAATTTCGGTGTCAGTGTTGACTTTGGTGGAGAGGTGGGTGCCAAGGTAGCAAAAATGTCTATAGACAGTCCACGTTTCACAGGCGTATAGCAGGGTTGGGAGAACGATAGATTTATAAACAAGCATCTTGGTATCCCTATGGATGTCCCGGTCCTCAAACACTCTCTGCTTCATTCGGAAAAATGCTGCACTCGCAGAGCTCAGGTGCTGTTGTATTTCGGTGTCAGTGTTAACTTTGGTGGAGAGGGGGCTGCCAAGGTAGCAAAAATATTATATATTTTCTAATATATAATACTAATATTGTGCTATGCTAATGGACCAAATTTGGCACGAATACTCAATATACCCAAATGTGAACAGTGGTGGAGTTTGAGGAAAACAGACCTTGACATTTGGGAGTTGTAGTTGCTGGGATTTATAGTTCACCTACAATCATTCTGAACCCCATCAACGATAGAATTGGGCCAAACTTCCCACACAGAGACCCCATGAGCAGCAGAAAATACTGTGTTTTCTGATGGTCTTTGGTGACAGAGGGGACCTCCAAGTTGAGAAACGCTGGTGTAAGAAGTCTTTGTTTTGAGAGTGAGAGAGCGCAAGGGAATGATTTGGGGAACGGCGATTTCTGATGATTTTGTCTTTTGAGCCAGTCTGAATCAAGAGGAAGGATCTTAATGGGTTTTCTTAGATGCAGCTTAAGTACTGATTTAATCAAGATTACAGAAAGGCAGTTTTAGAGGTGAAAGAAAATGAGTCCCAGTTAGGCCGTAATTACCAAAGGGCTCTGCAAATGGCTTTTGGAACCAGAGGCAGGAGACAAACTCGTTTTAGAAAAGGATAGGAGATTGCTCCCCATATACCCAACTTTCAATATTTCATTGCCTCGATCTTCTCCCGAAAGAGATAATGGAGTGGAAACGCAGAACACAATAGGCAAAAGAGCAGGACAAGAATCCCTTTACCTTACCCTCGGCAAATCCTTTGTATCCCGAGGATGATGGCCCTCCAAGTGTATTGTCTTGGTAGTGCTGGTCAGGGTTGGCTTGATGCGCCTTCTTCCTCTTGGCACATTTTCCCCTTTTGCCCTCCATTTGTGCCTTTTCAAATTCCGCAGCACTGCTGGTCACAGCTGACCTCCAGTTAGCGCACTCAAGGGCCAGGGCTTCCTAGTTCTTAGTGTCTGTGCCACACTGCGGTTGGCTTTAAGCCCATCTTTCAATCTCTATTCCTGTCCACTAACATTACGTTTCTCGTTCTTGAGTTGAGAGTGTAGTAACTGCTTTGGGAGACAGTGATCTTAGGACTTTGGGACAATGTTCCTTCAGAGGGATTGGATGGTGACTGCTGAAAGAGCACTTTGGTTTTCTCGATGTTCAATGAGAGGTCGAGCTTCTTGTATGCTTTTGGGAAGGTGTTTAGAGTGGCTTGTTGGACTTCTTCTGAATGTGCACAGACTATGTTGTCATCGGCATATTGGAGTTCTATAACAGATGGACCAAATTTGGCACGAATACTCAATATTTGTTTTAGGTCTTTTTCTATATTGTATTATAATGTTATGATCAATACTATATGTATATATGGGCTGAGAAAGGCAGTATATAAATATATGTTGTAGGTCTACTGAATGTGTACAGATTACGTTATCATCGGCATATTGGAGTTCTATAACAGATGTTTTAGGTCTTCTTCTTCTGAATGCACACAGACTACGTTCTCATCAGCATATTGGAGTTCTATAACAGATGGACCAAATTTGGCACGAATACTCAATATTTGTTTAGGTCTTTTTCTGAATGCACACAGACTACATTATCATCAGCATATTGGAGTTCTATAACAGATGTTGTAGGTCTTCTGAATGTGCACAGGCTACATTATCATCGGCATATTGGAGTTCTATAACAGAGGTTGCAGGTCTTCTTCTGAATGCACACAGACTACATTATCATTAGCATATGTTCTATAACAGATGGACCAAATTTGGCACAAATACTCAATATTCGTTTTAGGTCTTTTTCTGAATGCACACAGACTACATTATCATCAGCATATTGGAGTTCTATAACAGATGTTGTAAGTCTTCTGAATATGCAGAGTTTGCAGAGAATGTCCAGCTTCTGCTTTGAAATCCTGTTCCTTGAGGGGAACAAAACATAGGAAAGGGCTCCTGGTTGTTATGCTCCTACTACTTCTATGTGTCAAAATGGATAAGACGAGATCTTCTCGTATGAAAATGGTGAGCAATATCCATCCTCAGGTGACTTGTCGTATTCCTGGAGAACAGGTTCGGGATTTCCCCCCCTTCCCTTTTCGCTTGTATAGCCGGGCATGTTGTCGAGACCTGTCCTGGCAGGCCTTGTATTTGGGAGCCACCGGCCTGTGGAAGGATGAAAACATTTTCCCTACGCGTGGGAGTTCAAAACGAGGGAAGCACGGGAGCGCACATTGGCGGTGAGAAGCCAGGCAGCCACACTGGTGTCGTGGGTTATGCGCCTCGTTGGGATGAGACATCTGTCGAGGGATCTGCCAACCACATTGGTGGCTGGAGACGGTGGCGTAGAAAAGACACCCCAGGAGTGGGAAGAGGCTTTGGGGAAGAGGCTTTCGTAAATCATAAACGTGGAAGGGATCTCCAGGGGTCATCTAGTCTAACCCCTTCTGCAATATAGAGTAGCCAGATATTCTTACACTGCCTCTTTACCTATTCCATGCTGCATTTCTCCTTTGAATTCATGTCATAAAGATCAACATGGGATAGACAATTGTTGTTGTTGTTGTTGTTGTGTGTATGTGTGTGTGTATGTATATATGTGTGTATGTATATCTCAGGCCTGGGCAAACTTTTTAACTTGAGGGCTGCATTCTAGCGGTCCTGCTAGGAGGACTGGCTTCCTGATGACGGAGGGAGGGAGGAAAGAGAGAAGGAAGGAAGGATGGAAGGAGAAAGGGAGAGGGAGAAGAAGGGAGGAAAGGCAAAGGGGAAGGAAGGAAGGAAGGAGGGAGGGAGAAAGGGAAGGAAGGAAAAAGGGAAGGAAGGAATGGAGGAAGAGGATGGAAAGAAGGAAAGGATAAAGGAAGGAAGGAGAAAGAGGGTGAGAGGGAAGAAAGGAAGGATGGAAGGAGAAAAAGGGAAGGGAGGGAAGGAGGGAGGAAAGAGAGAAGGAAGGACGAAAGGGAGGAAGGGAAGGATGGAAGGAGAAAGGGAGAGAGAGAAGAAGGGAGGAAAGGCAAACGGGGAAGGAAGGAAGGAAAGGAGGAAGGAAAAAGAGAAGGAATGGAGGAAGAGAACGATGGAAAGAAGGATAAAGGAAAGAAGGAAGGAAGGAAGGAAGGAAGGAAGGAAGGAAGGAGAAAGAAGGTGAGAGGGAAGAAAGGAAGGATGGAAGGAGAAAGAGGGAAGGGAGGGAGGGAAGGAGGAAGGAAAGAGAGAAGGAAGGAAGGATGAAAGAGAGGAAGGGAAGGTTGGAAAGAGAAAGGGAGAGAGAGAAGGGAGGAAAGGCAAAGGGGAAGGGAGGAAGGAAAGGAGGAAGGAAAGAAGGAATGAAGGAAGGAAGGAGAAAGAGGGTGAGAGGGAAGAAAGGAAGGATGGAAGGAGAAAGAGGGAAGGAAGGGAGGGAAGGAGGAAGGAAAAAGAGAAGGAAGGAAAGACAAAAGGGAGGGAAGGAGGGAAGGACGAAGGGTGGAAGGGAAAAGTGAAAGGGAAGAAAGGAGGGGATGGAGGAAGGGAGGGAGGGAGGAAGGGAGGAAGGAAAAAGAGAAGGAAGGAAGGAAGGATGAAAAGGTGGAAGGAAAGAGAAGGAAGGAAGGAGAAAGAGGGAGAGAGAGGGGGAAGGAAGGAAGGGAAAGATAGAGGGAGAAAAAAGAAGATAAGGGATGGAGAGAGGAAGGAAGGAAAGAGAGAAGGAAGGAAGGATAGGATGGTGAGAGAGAGGAGGGCCTGGGAAAAGAGCCCAAGGGGCTGCATCCGGCCCCTGGGCCTGGGTTTGCCCATACCTGGTGTGTGTGTGTGTTTGTGTGTATACAGTATATGTATGTGTGTGTGTATGGGTGAGTCAAAAAGTTACGCCTTCATGGCTCTAACTTTTCTTTCTCTCCCAGCTACTGGACTATCTCTGCATGATATGATAGAGGGAACCTTACTCTCTTGACAGAGTCTTTTCTTGTTCCAATTGACCGAGTAGAACCATGAATCTCATGCTAAAAGAAAGAGTTGTCATTGAATGGAAAGTTGTGCACTTCAGGAAATCCCATTATCGCTTGAAGCATGCTTATGATTTGGCCCTTTCTGGCTTTGACCTGTTTGGGCCACTGAAGGACAACCATATTAAATGTCAGTTTCAAACTCATGGGTTGCGAAGCCAAACCCTGATTTTTTCCAAAAGGATTTGGACGCCTGGGTTCAGCGATGGTGCAAATGTGTCCAAATGGATGGTGACTATGCTGAATGGTAGTTTTGTGTCGAGGACAGTTCAGGCGAGGATCTGGAGCCAATTCAACTGTTCTAGGTTCATTCAGAAAATTTTGAATTATACAGGAGGCAAAACTTTTTGATCCAACCTCATATATACATACACACACACAGTCTGTAGAGGACCATTTAGCTGGGATAATCAAAGGCAAATACTGTATCTCCAAATTCATTGGGTCACGTAGGATATCCAGATATTCCCGTACTACCCCTTTACCTGTATAATGCTGCCATAGAGAGTGGCCAGATATTCTTGCACTACCTCTTTACCTGTATAATGCTGCTTTTCCCCTAAAATGTCATGCCATCAAAGGTCAACATGGGATGTGCAACATGGGGCATCCCATTTGGGTTGGACACTCAAAGGGACATATTGTATCTGCAGTCACCGCCAGGTATGTTGTGTGTTTTCCGGGCTGTATGGCCATGTTCCAGAAGCATTCTCTCCTGACGTTTTGCCTGCATCTATGGCAGGCATCCTCTCTGAGGATGCCTGCCATAGATGCAGGTGAAACGTCAGGAGAGAATGCTTCTGGAACATGGCCATACAGCCCAGAAAATACACAACAACTCAGTGACTCCAGCCATTCTTGTATATGCTGCCATAGAGAATAGCCCAATATTCTCATACTACCTCTTTACCTATTGTGCACTATATTTCCCCAAATGTATCTCCAAGGACCATTTAGTCTAACCAGGAATGGGTTAAACCCTTGTGCAGGCAGGACTGAAGACCGACAGGTCGCAGGTTCAAATCCGGGGAGAGCTCCCTCTGTCAGCTCCAGCTCCCCATTTGGGGGACATGAGGGAAGCCTCCCACAAGGATGGGAAAACATCAAAACATCCAGGCAACATCCTCTGGGCAATGTCCTTGCAGACAGCCAATTCTCTCACACCAGAAGCAACTTGCAGTTTCTTGAAAAAAATATCTAGTTTAATCCACTTCTATAATAATGGCCAGACATTCTTTTACTGCCTCTTTACCTATTCTGTACTACATTTCCCCTACTGCGTCATTGCCCGCCCCATAATCCCCAAATTAAGTGTTGGGGAGACAAAATTGGACCTTGTATATCGGTGCAAACCATGCCCATATCATCTATATATAGCGTTAGGTGCCAAAGGCCCATTGTGCTCCTGAATCATAGAATAATAGAATTGGAGGGGACTCCATGGGCCATCTAGTCCAACCCCCTGTCATGTAGGAAAAGCACAACCAAAGCACTCCTGACAGATGGCCATCCAACCATCATCATCATCATCATTATCTTGTTTGCTATGTACTAATATTGTTGTGTATCAAATAATAATAATAATAATAATAATAATAATAATAATAATAGAGTGGAAAGAGACTCCATGGGCCATCTAGTCCAACCCCCTGTCATGTAGGAAAAGCACAATCAAAGCACTCCTGACAGATGGCCATCCAGCCATCATCATCATCTTGTTGCTCTCCAAAGATGGTCATCCATTCAATTCCATTGATGAACAACTCTTATAAGTCAATAGGTGGGCCTTCGGCGAGTCACACTCTCTCAGCCTCAGAAAGAAAGAGGCAAGGGCAAAACTCCATGGGAGTTATAGTTCTACAAGACCTTTAGCTTTCTCTACCAAAGAAAACAAGAAAAGCATTAAAAATAATAGAAATAGTATCATAAAGAAGTTACTTTCACAGCCAGTGGGTAAATAATAAGCTGGGGACGATGGGAAATATAGTCCAACCCATGCAGAAGGAACCATGTTTGGTAAGACCAGGTTTAAATCCAATATCTAAAAATAAACAATAGTTTCCCAGCTTTCCGAGTGAGTGCAGAGGCCATGGCTTTGGGGATGCTGGGAGTTGCAGTCCTCCCAAGTCTCTTTCCCACTATGATTCCTCCCACACTCACCTGGGGTGCCCAAATAACCCTGTGAATGTGAGGAGAGGAGGATTCGCACAGGGATCCGGCCCCGGGAGAAGGGAAGGTGTATCAAAGCCAACACCTCTCCCTGCCTTGCTGCTGCTAATCTCCCCGGAACGGTATCTCCCGAATGGATCTCTCTGTTCTTTTTCTCCACTTCATACCATCTTTCCTTTCCTTGCGAAACGGATTACATAGAATCATAGATGAGAGAAAGGCTCCAGAGACAAAATTGGACCCTGTATATTGGTGCAAACCATGCCATATCATCTACATATAGCGCTAGGTGCCAAAGGCCCGTTGTGCTCCTATTTCATAGAATCATAGAATAATAGAGTTGGGACTCCATGGGCCATCTAGTCCAACCCCCTGTCATGTAGGAAAAGCACAATCAAAGCACTCCTGACAGATGACCATCCAACCGTCATCATCATCATCATCATCATTATTATCATCATCATCATCATCATCTTGTTTGTTATGTACTAATATTGTGTATCAAATAAATAATAATAATAATAATAATAATAATAATAATAATAATAATAGAGTAGGAAGAGACTCCATGGGCCATCTAGTCCAACCCCCTGTCATGTAGGAAAAACACAATCAAAGCACTCCTGACAGATGGCCATCCAGCCATCATCATCATCATCATCATTATCTTGTTTGTTATGTACTAATATTGTGTATCTAATAATAATAATAATAATAATAATAATAATAATAATAATAGAGTGGGAAGAGACTCCATGGGCCATCTAGTCCAACCCCCTGTCATGTAGGAAAAGCACAATCAAAGCACTCCTGACAGATGGTCATACAGCCATCATCATCATCATCATCATCATCATCATCTTGTTTGCTATGTACTAATATTGTTGTGTATCTAGTAATAATAATAATAATAATAATAATAATAATAATAGAGTGGGAAGAGACTCCATGGGCCATGTAGTCCAACCCCCTGTCATGTAGGGAAAACACAGTCAAAGCACTCCTGACAGATGGCCATCCAGCCATAATAATAACAATAATAACAACAATAATAATAGTCTTGTTTGCTGTGTACTAATATTGTTGTGTATCAAATAATAATCACAATCATAATCGTAATAATATCGGAAGAGACTCCATGGGCCATGTAGTCCAACCCCCTGTCATGTAGGAAAAGCACAATCAAAGCACTCCTGACAGATGGCCATCCAGCCATAATTATAATTATAATTATAATTATCTTGTTTGCTGTGTACTAATATTGTTGTGTATCTAATAATAATAATAATAATAATAATAATAGAGTGAGAAGAGACTCCATGGGCCATCTAATCCAACCCCCTGTCACATAGGAAAAGCATCATCGAAGCACCCCTGACAGATGACTTAAATCATATTTAAATTGTATAATAATAATAATAATAATTATTATTATTATTTTCCTGACTTCACATTCATGGAAAAAACACACAGTATGGATCATCGATGTTGCAATCCCAGGTGACAGCAAAATTGACGAGAAGCAACCAGAAAAACGTACACGATATGAGGAATTTAAGAACAAACTACAAAGACTCTGGCACAAGGTGGCCCCAGTGGTGATTGGCACACTGGGTGCAGTGCCTCAAGACCTTGGCCTGCACTTAAAAACAATCAGTGTTGACAAAATTACCATCTGTCAGCTGCAAAAGGCCACTCTACTCGGATCTGCGCACTTTATTCGCTGATACATCACACAGTCCTAGACACTTAGGAAGTGTCTGACGTGTGATCCAATACAAAAGCCATGGCCATCCAACCTCTGTTTCAAAACCTCCAAAGAAGAAGCCTCCACCATACTCCAGGGCAGTGAGTTCCACTGTTGAACAGCTCCCACAGTTAGGAAGCTCTTCTAAATGCTCAGGTGGGATCGCCTCTCCTGTCCAGGGCAGAGAATTCCACCGTTGAACAGCTCGCACAGTTAGGAAACTCTTCTAAATGTTCAGGTAGAATCTCCTTTCCTGTCCAGGGCAGAGAGTTCCACTGTTGAACAGCTCTCACAATTAGGAAGCTCTTCTAAATGTTCAGGTGGAATCTCCTTTCCTGTCCAGGGCAGAGAGTTCCACCATTGAACAGCTCGCACAGTCAGGAAGCTCTTCTATACGTTCAAGTGGAATCTCCTTTCCTGTCCAGGGCAGAGAGTTCCACTGTTGAACAGCTCTCACAATTAGAAAGCTCTTTTAAATGTTCAGGGGAAATCTCCTTTCCTGTCCAGGGCAGAGAGTTCCTCTGTTGAACAGCCCCCACAGTTAGGAAGCTCTTCTAAATGTTCAGGTGGAATTCCTCGCTCTCACCTCTGATGCCGAATGGGAGGCTGAAAGAGAATTGTGCCGAGTGCGAATGTGACACCTGTTTAGGGATGGTTTTGCCTTACCTGGTTAAGCAGAGCAGCGGAGGAGACCGGTGTTGGCAAGTGGCTGGTGGCAAATGCGAGATCCGTGGCAAAGCAGTGCAGAAGGAGGTGCGTTCCACATCCTGGGAGGCGCTCCCGGCCTCTGGATGGGCGGCAGGAGAGCCGTGGATTATGATATCAGCACCTTTCGCCCTCGGGGCCCTCCTGCCTCCTATTAAAAAAGAGAGAGAGAGAGAGAGAATTATAATAGAGGGAGGGAACAGAGGAGAAGAGGGGAAAAGGTGAGTGATCTGCAATTCCCAAATCTAGAATCACAGAATAATAGAGTTGGAAGGGACCACATGGGCCATCTAGTCCAACCCGTTTCTGCCATTCAGGAGAAGCACAATTGAAGGATCCCTGACAGATGGCTGTCCAGCTTCTGCTTAATAATAATAATAATAATAATAATAATAATAATAATAATAAATACATCACACAGTCCTAGACACTTGGGAAGTGTTTGACTTCTGATTTTGTCATATGAAATCCAGCATATAGATCTCGTTTGCTGTGACATACTGTGTTTTTCTGTCAAGAATAATAAATTAATATTTTGTCATGTCAGGAGCAACATGTTTGGTACTGTGAGTCTTGATTAAGAGTGGAATCAGGGCTATATAGAGAATAAATTATTATTATTATTATTATTATTATTATTATTATTTTGTGACAGGAGCAACTTGAGAAACTGTAAGTCACTTCTGGTGTGAGAGAATTGGCTGTCTGCAAGGACGTCGCCCGGATGTTTTGATGTTTGACCATCCTTGTGGGAGGCTTCTCTCATGACCCCGCATTTACTTATTTATTTACTGTATTTGTATACTGCCCTTCTCAGCCTTCGAGCAACGCATGGGTAGCTGGAGCTGACAGAGGGAGCTCATCCGCGCTTTCCCTGTATTCAAACCTCCAACCTGTCGGTCTTCAGCCCTGCCAGCACAAGGGTTTAACCTATTGCGCCACCGGGAACTCCTAATTAATTATTATTACTAATTAATAATAATAATAATAATAAATAATGATCAATGTTGCAATCCCAGGTGACAGCACGATTGAAGATAAACAACCAAAAAAGCTGATACGATACAAGGATTCAAAGATCGATTTGCAAAGACACTGGCACAAGCCAGTCAAGGTGGTCCCAGTGGTGATCAGCACACTGGGTGCAGTGCCTCAAGACCTTGGCCTGCACTTAAACACAATCGGCGCTGACAAAATTACCATCTGTCAGTTGCAAAAGGCCACCCTACTCAGATCTGCATGCATTATTTGCCAATACATCACACAGTCCTAGACACTTGGGAAGTGTCCGATGTGTGATCAAATGCAACAACCGGCAGAGTGATCTTGTTTGCTGTGGACTCATCTTGTTGTGTTTCTAACAACAACAACAACAACAACAACAACAATATATCACACAGTCCTAGACACTTGGGAAGGGTCTGACATGTGATCCAATACAACAGCCAGCAGAGAGATCTTGTTTGCTGTGGACTCATCTTGTTGTGTTTCTAATAATAATAATAATAATAATAATAATAATAATAATAATATCACATAGTCCTAGACGCTTGGGAAGTAAGTGTTCGACTTTTGATTTTGTGATACGAAATCCAGCATATATGTCTTGTTTGCTGTGACATACTGTATTTTTGTGCCAGTAAAATAATAATAATAATAATTATTATTATTATTATTATTATAATGGAATCCTAGAGTTGAAAGAGACCTCGCGGGCCATCTAGTCCAACTCCTGCCATGCAGGAAAAGTATAATCAAAGCATCCCTGACAGATGGCCATCTAGCTTCTGTTTCAAACCTTCCAAGGAAGGCGCTCCTACCAGACTCTGAGGCAGAGAGTTCCACTGTTGAACAGTTCTTACAGTCAGGAAGTTCTTCCTAATGTTCAGTGGAATCTCCTTTCTTGTCATTTGAACCTAGTCTCAAAACAAGCCTGTTCCCTCTTCCTTAGGACACCCTTTGACATCCTTATACATGTCTCCTTTCAACCTTCTCTTCTGGAGGCTAAACATCACTAGTTCTTTAAACCGCTCCTCATAGGGATTATTCATTTGATCATTTTAGTTGCCCTCATCAATATCTCTTTTGAACTGTGGGAGAAAGAGGGAAAGAAGGGAGGGAGGGAAGGAGGAAGGAAAGATAAGGAAGGAAAGATGGAAGGGAAGGAAGGAAGGGGGAAGAAAGAAAGAGGGAGGGAAGGAAGAAAGGATGAAAGAGTGGAAGGGGAAAAAAGCAGGCTACTTTTGGAGCTTCCAGAACCCCTTTGCCTGGATGTTGTCCCTTTGCCAAGCCCTGGGTTCGAATGCCAGGTTCAAAGGGTGCCACAATTTGTAACTTTCTCAGTGAAATGCCTTTTTTTTTTTTTTACGGCTGGGTTAATTATTGTGATTAAGGGCCTGCCGAGCTGGTGGTGCCAGGCGGGGAGACTCTGCCCTTTTCCGCCCTTTTCTTGGGGTGCGCTCCCCACAACAAAGGGCTCCTCGGGGCTGTTCCCATGGCTCGGGGTCAGGGGGATGCTGGGGCCTGCAGTGCCAAGGCCCCCCCCCCTTTCCCCTACCTAGGGTCCCTTGAGGGGCTGTTTTGGGGTTGGGGGGGGGGGGTTGAGAAGACAGGTGAAGAGGCACCAGGTGTGAGGGAGATTTATGGCAGCAGTGCTTCACGCAGCAGGAATGCCCTCTTGTTGGGAAGTGGCTCCGGGGGACACACAGAGCGGCGGGGAAAGCCCTCCCAAATTCCCTGCAAGTCCCATCAGGAGCAGGTATTCTTAGCGTGGAGTGGGGGGTGTTTCGGCTAGGAAGGAAACCTTTCTGTATCAATATAGTTAACCTAATTGTCCATATTGGGCCTGGACTCTAGCTCCCATCATCCTGAGCAGGCCTGGGCAAACTTTCTAACTTGGGGGCTGCATGCTAGGACTCCTTGCAAGGAGGACTGTCTGCCCAGTAATGGAAGGAAAGAAAAAAAGGAAGGAAATATAGAAGGAAGGATGAAAGAGAGGAAGGGAAGGATGGAAGGAAGGAGAGAAGGAAGGAAAGACAAAAGGGAAGGCAGGAAGGATGGAGAGGAGGAAATAGGGAAGGAAGGGTGGGCGAAAGGGTGGAAGGGAAGGATGAAAGGAGAAAGAGGGAGGGAAGGAAGGAAGGAAAGGAAGGAAGGAGGAAGGAAAGAGGGAAGGAAGGAAAGACAAAAGGGAAGGAAGGAAGGGCAAAAAAGTGGAAGGGAAAGAAAGGAAGGAAGGAAGGAAGGAAGGGAAGAAGGAAAGAGAAAAGGAAGGAAGGACAAAAGGGTGGGAGGAGAAGGTGGGAGGGAAGGAGTAAGGAAAGAGAGAAGGAAGGAAGGAAGGAAGTAGAAAAGGAAGTAATGAAGGAAAGAGAGGAGGGAGGGAGAGAGGAAAGAAGGAAGAAAGGAAAGTAGGAAGGAAGGGAAGAAGGAAAGAGAAAAGGAAGGAAGGAAGGAAGGAAGGAAGGCAGGGCAAAAGGGTGGAAGGAGAAGGTGGGACGGAAGGAGTAAGGAAAGAGAGAATGAATGAAGGAAGGAAGGAAGGAAGGGAAGAGAAAAGGAAGGAAGGAAAGCAAGAAGGGAGGAAGGAGAGAAGGAAGGACAAAAGGATGGAAGGAGAAGGAGGGAGGGAAGGAGGAAGGAAAGAGAGAAGGAAGAAAGGAAAGAAGGAAGGGAGGGAAGCGGGAAGGAAGGAAGGAAGGAGAGAAGAAGGACGAAAGGGTGGAAGAAGAAGGAGGGAGGGGAGGAGGAAGGAAAGAGAGAAGAAAGGAAGCGAAGAGAAAAGGAAGGAATGAAAGAAAGAGAGAAGGAAGGACAAAAGGATGGAAGGAGGAGGGGGAGGGAAGGAGGAAGGAAAGAGAGAAGGAAGAAAAGAAAGAAGGGAGGGGGAGGGAAGAGGGAATAAGGAAGGAAGGAAGGAAGGAAGGAAGGAAGGAAGGAAGGAAGGAAGGAAGGAAGGGTGGAAGGAGAAGGGGGGAGGGAAGGAGGAAGGAGGGAGAGAAGGAAGCAAGGACGAAAGGGTGGAAGGGAAGGAGAAAGAGGAAGGAGAGAGAGAAGGAGGGAAGGGTAGAATGGTGAGAAAGAGGAGGGCAAATGAAAAGAGGCTAAACTCCATCACACCATGCACTCATTTTCAGTTTTTGCACAGTTTGAATGGAAATATATATGTGTGTATGTGTATATATATGTGTGCATATACAGTGTAATTATTATTATGACGGCAATATTTTCCAAATGGGATCGTTTTGGTCTCTTCTGCCTCAGCATCACATCATGAGCTCGTCGCCATTTTTAGCTCAACTTCTGCACAATTTGAAGTGTGTGTGTGTGTATATATATATATATATATATATTTGTAATGAAAGACTCCCGTTTCAAGGCGTGTTTTTAATAGGGCCCCGCTCGGAGGGTACTCATTAGTGCCCATAAAGCGAGGGTTATTTTTGGGCACCTTGGCACGGGATCAGGGCACGCCGCCGGCCGGTTTAGCCACTCCAGCCTTGGCTCCTTCCCACTGTAAAAACGGTGTGAATCAGGCCTGTTAAGTCCTCTCTTTTTCTTTTTGCCACCCAGAAGGACTGGTTTAGGGGTGAGTCACACTCTCTCGACCTCAGAGGGTGCCCAAAACCGAATCAAGGCCCACTATAGTGTCTCAGGAAGTCGGAAACGACTTGAAAGCCCATCAGAACAAGCCTTCCAATGTTGTCGTGCATTCTTGGCTTGGACGAATCTAACGAATTTGATCCAAAAAACGAATTAAAAACAAATATTTGCACATCCCATATATATATATATCTCGCTGGTGTAACGTTCCAGGACCACCCACAAAAAGTGAAAATCCGCAAAGTAGGAAGTTATATTTATTTTAATATTTATACATTACTAGCAATCTCTTGCCATGCGTTGCTGTGGCCCAGTCTGTGTATATGTGTTTTGTCTGTGTGTATATGTGTATATGTGTATTTGTGTGTTTGCATATATGTGTGTTTGTGGTTTTCCGCATGCATTCTAATGTATTTTTAATTTTTGGCTTTTAAGTCTCTTCTGCTATATTTTTCTGTGTTTTTATGAGTGATGGTCACTCGTTGGCTTGATAGGTGTATTGTGTCCAAATTTGGTATCGTTTCGTCCAGTGGTTTTTGAGTTATGTTAATCCCACAAACGAACATTACATTTTTATTTATATAGACTAGCCGTCCCCTGCCACGCATTGCTGTGGCCCACATGGGGGTTCTGTGTGGGAGGTTTGGCCCAATTCTATCATTGGTGGGGTTCAGAATGTTCTTTCATTGTAGGTGAACTATAAATCCCAGCAACTACAACTCCCAAATGACAAAATCAATTTTTTTGAGTGAAGGACATACATTGAGTTGTTAGGTGTCTTGTGTCCAGATTTGGTGTCAATTCATTCAGTGGGTTTTGAGTTCTGTTAATCCCACAAATGAACATTACATTTTTATTTATATAGACTAACCGTCCCCTGCAATGCGTTGCTGTGGCCCACTCTGATGGTCATGGCGGTTCTGTGTGGGAGGTTTGGCCCAATTCTATCGTTGGTGGGGTTCAGAATGCTCTGTGATTGTAGGCGAACTATAAATCCCAGCAACTACAACTCCCAAATGTCAAGATTCTATTTTCCCCAAACTCCACCAGTGTTCACATTTGGGCATACTGAGTATTCGTGTAGAGTTTGGTCCAGACCCATCATTGTTTGAGTCCACAGTGATCTCTGGATGTAGGTGAACTACAACTCCCAAACTCAAGGTCAATGCCCACCAAACTTTTCCAGTATTCTCTGTTTGTCATTAGAGTTCTGTGTGTCAAGGTTGGTTCCATTCCATCATTGGTGGAGCTCAGAATGCTCTTTGATTGTAGGTGAACTATAAATCCCAGCAACTACAACTCCCAAATGACAAAATCATTATTTTTTAAGTGAAGGACATACATTGGATTGTTAGGTGTCTTGTGTCCAAATTTGGTGTCAATTTGTCCAGTGTTTTTTGAGTTCTGTTAATCCCACAAACGAACATTACATTTTTATTTATATAGATTTTCGTAGTTATACACTATTTTAAATCTTTATAAACCCTCCCCACACACTTACACACTACATAACCCTCCTTGAACGTGTTGTTTACATAATCCTCGGCTCTGGCTTTGTCTGCAGAGGCAGCCTTTCCGTACAGACAAAAGCTCTTAAGTCCATATTGAAAAACCGCGAAACAGCGAGTCCGCGAAAAGCGAACCGCGAAGTTCCGAGGGATCCCATTAAAGTTTCAGTGTCAGTGGAGACCCTTTCCCCCCATAATAATAACTCTTCCAGGAGTGGATTTCCCTTCCAAGGGTTAGATTTCTCTCCCTTCCTGTTGTCTCAATCCTGTTCTTAACTGTGAGTTGTTTGTAAGTCAGATGTTTATAACCTGTCTAGGCCAATGCTGGCAGCTATTGGAGTCAAGAGACAAAGGAATAGGTTTTCTAACGGGCAAGGAACATTAGGAGGAAGCGAAGGCACCTGTTTCTTCCCTTTTGGGCACGCTCCCTCTGCCAGATTCCTACTCGTCTGACCTGCCGCGATTAGGATCAGGCCCCGAGGGGCGGGGATGATGGGGAGTGCTGTGTGCTTTTGGATCCCACCCGCGAGCAAAGGCAGGGCCCCGGATGGTTTTTGGCACGGAAAGGGGTTTGTTGGGGAAGAGACAGAGCTGTCCCGACACGCCAAGCAGCTTTCTGTTGCTGGCATGGGGGTGATGGCATCTGTAATCCATGTTGACACAGCTGGCATGGGGATGATGGGAACCATAGTCCACAATGGTTGCTTTCAAAGCTTTTGTAGGGATTTTGGGATCAACAAGAAGAGTACATTTTAGGCATTGGCTCCATTGGTATGTTTTTGACATTGAACTCAATGGGTGAACTGAACTCAATGAGTACATTTTTGGTGTTGGACTCCATTATTACACTTTGACATTGATCTCAATGGGGCACTGAACTCAATGAGTACATTTTTGGCGTTGGACTCCATTACTACGCTTTTGGCATTGAACTCAATTGGGTCATGTTATGCATTGAGCTCTATGAGTATGTTTAATACACTGAACTCAATGAGTACATTTTAGGTGTTGTACTCCATTAATACACGGTTCATTGGCTTTGAATTCAATGGGTGCACTGAACAAGAAGAGTACATTTTAGGCATTGGCTCCATTGGTACGTTTTTGACATTGAACTCAATGAATGGGTGAACTGAACTCAATGAGTACATTTTTGGTGTTGGACTCCATTAGTATGCTTTTGGCATTGAACTCAATGGTGGCACTGAACTCAATGAGTACATTTTTGGCGTTGGACTCCATTAGTATGCTTTTGACATTGAATTCAATGGTGGCACTGAACTCAATGAGTACATTTTTGGCGTTGGACTCCATTACTACGCATTTGGCATTGAACTCAATTGGGGCATGTAATGCATTGAGCTCTATACGTACATTCAATGCATTAAACTCAATGGGTGCATTGAACCCAATGAATACATTTTAGATGTTGGACTCTATTAGTACACCTTTGACATTGAACTCAGTGGGTGCATTGAACTCAAAGAGTACTTTTTAGGCGTTGGACTCCATTAGTACGCTTTTGATGTTGAACTCAACGGGTGCATTTAACTCAAAGAGTATTTTTTAGGCATTGGACTCATTAGTACACTTTTGACATTGAACTCCATGGGCGTACTGAACTCAATGAGTATATTTTAGGCGTTGGACTGTATTACTACGCTTTTGACATAACTCAATGGGTGCATTGAAGTCAATGAATACATTTTAGGTGTTGTACTCCATTAGTACATTGTTTGTTGCCATTGAACTCAACGGGTGCACTGAACTCAATGAGTGCATTTTAGGCATTGGACTCCATTAATACACCTTTGACATTGAATTGAATGGGTACATTGAACGCAATGGATACATTTTAGGTGTTGGACTCCATTCGTACACTTTTGACATTGAACTCAATGGGTGTACTGAACTCAATGAGTATATTTTAGGCGTTGGACTGTATTACTACACTTTTGACACTGAACCCAATGGGTGCATTGAACTCAATGGGTGCATTTAATGCATTGAGCTCTATGAACACATGTAATACATATGTAGGGACTTTGGGATCTATAATCCGAAATTAACTTTCTATTGTTGGCATGACCTGTGGAATAAAAGCATATTTCCTTAGCTGGCATGGGTATTATAGGACTTGTATATGACTTGTAGCTCCAAAGGGCAGTTTTCCATAACTGTTGCGGGGATTCTGGGATTTGTTGCTGAAACAAGCATCCAAGACTGTGTCTCATATAGACAACAGAGCTTGGCAAAGTTATCTTTTTGGGACTTTTGCAGGGATAAATAACTCAAGATCACAATCTGGAGCCCAAATCATAGAAGTCTCAGCCACCTTCGTCGTCCAAAATAATATTTATTATACAAAATATGGTTCCTTTCATCCCTTACAAGATCCCCCTGCCCCAAACCCCGCCGAACCTAACCCGAACCTTCCAATAAACAGGAGGATGGGCTCTGTAGTTTGTCCGAAGTCTAGACAGCACAGCAGCTGGACATGGAAACCATTTGCACTCTGCACGTATGTCCGGATACGTCATCTGCAGCTGTTACAAGGCTGGATTCGAACTCAGAATCCCCTCCCAAAAGGGAGTCCTAACAGTCTCAGTCCATGACCAGAGAAATCAGCATTGACCACTGGTCCCATTGGCCCAGGAAGGGAAGCGGTGGAGGTCAAACATGGGGATGGCCCAGGTGTTGATGGCGAAGGAGACTGTCACGATGCCCAAAAGGTTGAGCATACAGCCGGCCTTGACCTGGAAGAGAGCGAGAGAGTGAGGGGCGCATCTATGCCAGGGGATCCTGGGACTTGTAGTTGCCTGACGTCCGACCACTCTTGGCCAGAGAAGGTCCCAGGTCTCCATAGTGCGCATTTTGCGCACTGAACTACTGAAAATTGGGGTCTTTGTAGTCTTGAATTCAGTTGGTGCTCTGGACTCCATCTGTGCATTTTGTGCATAGGACTCAATGGGTACCTTTGAGCTCAATGAGTACAATTTAGGTGCTGGGCCCCATTAGTACACTTTTGGCCTTGAATTCAATGGGTGCATGCAATGCATTGATCTCTATGAGTACATTTAATACATTGAACTCAATGGGTGCACTGAACTCAAAGAATACAATTTAGGTGTTAGACTCCATTAGTGAACTATAGGCACTGGACACAATGGGTACATTGAACTCAGTGGGTGCACCGAACTCAATGAGTACATTTTAGACATTGGATTTCATTAGTACACTATTGTCATTGAACTCGATGGGTACATGTAATGCATTGAGCTCTATGACTCCATCTGTGCATTTTGTGCGTAGGACTCAATGGGTACCTTTGAGCTCAATGAGTACAATTTAGGTGCTGGGCTCCATTAGTACACTTTTGGCCTTGAATTCAATGGGTGCATGCAATGCATTGACCTCTATGAGTAGATTTAATACATTGAACTCAATGGGTGCACTGAACTCAAATAATACAATTTAGGTGTTAGACTCCATTAGTGAACTATAGGCACTGGACACAATCGGTACATTGAACTCAGTGGGTGCACTGAACTCAATGAGTACATTTTAGACATTGGATTTCATTAGTACACTATTGTCATTGAACTCGATGGGTGCACGTAATGCATTGAGCTCTTTGACTGCATTTAACACATTGAACTCAAGGGATTCATTGAACTCAATCAGTAAACTTTAAGCACCGGACTCAATGGGTGCATTGAACTCAATGAGTACATATTAAAGATGTTGGACTCCATTAGTACACTTTTGATATTCAACTCAATTGGTGCATTGAACAAAAAGAGCACATTTAGCTATAGAACTCAATTAGTATGCTTTTGGCATTGGACTCAATGGGTGCACTGAACTCAATGAGTGCATTTTAGGTGTTGGACTCCATTACGATACTTTTGGCATTGAACTCAATGGGTGCACTGAACTCAATGAGTACATTTTAGATGCTGGACTCCATTAGACACTTTTGGCATTGAATTCAATGCATGCACTTAATGCCTTGAGCTCAATGAGTACATTTAATAAATTGAACTCAAGAGATGCACTGAACTCAATGGGTGCACTGAACTCAATCAGTATCTTTTAGCCATTGGACTCAACGGATATATTCAATGCCTTGAACTCAATTGGTGCCTTGTAATGGCACAATGTGGAAGGGCCTGCTCACCATGTCGATGACGCGGACCTGTCCATAGGCGAAGACCATGGCATTGGGGGCGGTGGCCACCGGGAGCATGAAGGCCAAGGAGGCGGCCAAGGTGCAAGGCAGCATCACGTAGAGCGGGTTCAGGCAGATGGCCTGTGCCTGGAAGACAGCCAAAGGAAGGTCAGTCTCGTCAACACAGCATCTGGTTGGTGGTCTGTCTGTGTTGGGTCCCCGGACTCACCATGGAGGCCAGGATGGGGAGGAAGAGGGTGGTGGTGGCCACGTTGCTGGTGCACTCGGTGAAGACAGCGATCAGGAGGCACATCAGGAAGACAATGGCCGGGTGTGGGATGCTCTGCAGCGGGCTGAGTTGGCCCGCCAGCCAATCTGAGAGGCCAGAGACCTACCAGGAAGGAGCGAGACATGGACACATCCCCATACAGACCATCCCCCCAGCTGCAAGCATCCAACTTACAAACGACTCATACTTAAGAACAGAGGTGAGACAACAGGAAGGGAGAGAAATCTACCCGTGGAAAGAAGGGAAATCCATCCCTGGAAGATCTCCACAGGGATGTTAACCTTTCCCTAGGCTATCCAAAGCATACACACTACAGCTCAGATCCTCCCTCTTTAAAGATTTCAGCAGGGATCCCATCAGGTCCGCTGGCTTTGTTATTTTTTTGTTGGCTGATGACATTGCTGACTTCATGGAGCCCCCGGTGGCATAGTGGGTTAAACCCCTGTGCCGACAGGACTAAAGACCGACAGGTCGCAGGTTCAAATCTGGGGAGAGGCGGATGAGCTCCCTCTATCAGCTCCAGCTCCTCATGCGGGGACATGAGAGAAGTCTCCCACAAGGATGATAAAACATCAAATCATCCAGGCGTCCTCTGGGCAACATACTTGCAGACAGCCAATTCTCTCACACCAGAAGCGACTTGCAGTTTCACAGGTTGCTCCTGACACGACAAAAAAAAATTGCAGACTTCTTCCAAACTAGGCAGTGCCTGCAAGCTCATCCCTGCCTTGTTGTTGTGGGATTTGTGAGAGAACCTCTTTGGCCACATTGGAGCTGTGATTCAGGAGGTTTTGGTAGTGTTCTTTCCAATGTAGTGCAATTGATTTTTTGTCCTTCACACACATACAAACATATACAAAGACATGTAGAATATTCCCATTCAGTGTCACTGGTTTGCCCCCTCGTGGTTGGGAAAGGTGGCACATGCGCCGTGTTGCGTCTCAGTCAAAAGCGGGAAGTTGTTGTTGTTGTTGTTTTGGAACTGGACCAAACTTGGCACACAGAGCTCCCATGGCCAACAAAAAATACTAGTGGTCTTTAGGGAAAATTCACCTTGAGGGGAGTTGTAGTTCACCTACATCCAGAGAGCACTGTGAACCCAAACACCACACAGACCTGATATGCCAAAATTTGATTACTGGATTATTTTGAGGGAACCGACCTTACTTTCTGGGAGTTGTAGTTCACCCACAACCAGAGAAACTATGACCTCCACTGATGATGGACCTGGACCACACTTGGCACACAGAACTCCATGACTGACTCAACCTATTTGAGGGTTTTGAAGGGACTGACTTGCCATAGTGGGAGTTGTAGTTTACCCTAAAGCCAGAGAGTACACTGAACCCCACCAATGATGCATCTAGACTAGAGCAAAATTGCCCAACATTACCAACTTTAAGTACTGATGAAAATTCTCGGGGTTAACCTGGCATGATGGGAGTTGTAGTTCACCCACAACTTTATGCATTTTGTAAAAAACTTGACTTTTTCAAATAAACCGAGCAACACTAGGTATGCAAGCTTGTATAATATATATACACAATATATCATAGGAATGCACTCTATATAATATTTATCATAAGAATGCAATCTATATACCATTTGTCGTGAGATTGCAGTATATATATATAGTATATATCATAGGAATGCAATATTTGTAAGGGATATTTTAGGAATGCAATACATGTAACAGATATCATAGGAATGCTATAAGACAGAGATAGAGATGGAGACAGAAATAGAGATAGAGATATAGATATATCTGGCTCCTCACAAGCAAGGCACTGACCTCACAGCCTTTGGCCAAAGCAAAACCTCCTCCCAGAAGGATGATGATGTTCCAGGGCATATTCTTGTGGACAGTTGGCCAATCCAAAAGGGCTGGAATGGCCCTGGGGCTCCCTGAAATCCCCAAAGACCCTTTGTGAGATGAGGACAAGGACCACGGCCCCACTGTCCCTTCATCTGCCTTACCTTTCCTCCTCCTCACCTTCCGTTCTCGAGGCACCACAACGAGGGAGCTCAGAAGGGATGACAAACATCAGCAGCGCAATGAAGATGACCACAGTGGCGTCTGTCACATAACTGTGGAAAATCGAAGAAGAGATGGAGATGTAAATATCTGAAACGACATCACATAGAAGACCTCAAGGCCAAGGGTCTGTTAAGATTGCCTAAATGGTCAGGTTGTATCTTCCTGCATGGCACTTCCTCTCCCATCTCCCCCCAGCTGATCTGGAAACCAATGTCTGGAATTGCAGTCTGGTCACACATGGAAGAGATAGCCCTGAGTCACTCAACAATGACTTGAAGGCCTCCAAAGAAACCTCTATGTTGCAATGTTTTGGGCTTCATCTCCCAGAATCTAGTCAACCGAGTCTATTCCAAGGATGAAACTACATCTCCCAGTATTCCTCTTGCTGGTCTAGAAACCAGTCACTGAGGATGTTGAGAATCAGAGTAATGTAACACTCAGAAGAGATAACCCTGAATCACTCAGTGTTGACTTGAAGGCCTCCAAAGAAACATCTATGTTACAAGGTTTTGGACTTCATCTCCCAGAATCTAGTCAACCGAGTCTGTTCAAAGGATGAAACTACACCTCCCACTATCCCTCTCACTGGCCTGGAAACCAGTGACTGGGGATGCTGGGAATCAGAGTCTGGTAACACTCTGAAGAGATACCCCTGAGTCAGCAAATAAACCGGGCCTCCAAAGAAACCTCTATGTTGCAATGTTTTTGACTTCATCTCCCAGGGTCTAGTCAACCAAGTCTGTTCCAATGACGAAACTACACCTCCCAGTATTCCTCTCGCTGGTCTAGACACCAGTGACTGAGAATGATGAGAATCGGAATCTGGTAACACTCTGAACAGATAACCCTGAATCACTTAGTGTTGACTTGAGGGACCTCAAAGTGATCTCAATGCAATGTTTCAGACTTCATCTTCTAGAATCTAGTCAACTGAGTGTATTCCAAGGATGGAACTACATATCCCAGTATCCCTCTCACTGGCCTGGAAACCAGTGGCTGGGGATGCTGGGAATCAGAGTCTGGTCACACTCAGAGGAGATAACCCTGAATCACTCAGTGTTGACTTGAAGGCCTCCAAAGAAACCTCTATGTTGCAATATTTTGGACTCCATCTCCCAGAATCTAGTCAATCGAGTCTGTTCAAAGGATGAAACTACACCTCCCACTATCCCTCTCACTGGCCTAGAAACCAGTGACTGGGGATGCTGGGAATCGGAGTCTGGTAACACTCTGAAGAGATAGCCCTGAATCACTCAGCGTTGACTTGAAGGCCTCCAAAGAAACATCTATGTTACAATGTTTTTGACTTCATCTCCCAGAATCTAGTCAACCAAGTCTGTTCCAAGGATGAAACTCCACCTCCCGGTATTCCTCTCGCTGGTCTAGAAACCAGTGACTGAGAATGATGAGAATCGGAATCCGGTAATACTCGGAAGAGATAACCCTGAATCACTTAGCGTTGACTTGAGGGACCTCAAAGGGACCTCTATGTTGCAATGTTTTGGACTTCCTCGCCCAGGATCCCTCTCTCTGGCCTGAAAACCAGTGACTGGGGATGCTGGGAATCAGAGTCAGAAGAGATAACCCTGAATCATTCAGCATTGATTTGAGGGAACTCAAAGTGACCTCAATGCAATGTTTCAGACTTCATCTCCTAGAATCTAGTCAACTGAGTGTATTCCAAGGATGGAACTACATATCCCAGTATCCCTCTCACTGGCCTGGAAGCCAGTGACTGAGGATGCTGGGAGCTGGAATCCAGGAACATGTAGAAGTGGAAATGCTAAATAATATTGACTTGAATGACCTCTAAGAGACCTCCATTAACATCGACTTGAAGGACTCCATGAAGCTTTGGGTTGAGTCTTCCTCCATTGGCACAACTAGACTAGACAACCTCCGATAACCCATCCACTTAATCAGACCCCTTTCTGACCTCTTCCCGCCTTTGTTGAAAAGGACTCCGGCCCAACCAGGCATGAAACCAGGTTCTCTGGTAAACCAGAGAAGGACCAGGACCACGAAGAGGCCCAAAACGATGCTTTCAGAGAACTTCATAGCCCCCAAAGTCTGATACTCCTTCTGGATGACCTCGTAGGCTGCTTTCAAGCGGTGCCGTTCTGATTCACTGGCCCTCCAGCCAAAATTCTTCCTGAAACTACAGGGGGTGAAAGAGGGGGATCAGAAGAGTGCCAGCGATGAGCCAGCTAAGCCCATTGTCCACCCTTCTAGACCTACTCAAAGCCCAGGAACAACCCCGTCAGCCATATCCAGGAGAGGACCAGGAGGATGGCCATGGTGGGGAAGGCGAAGCCGAACCAGGAGGCAAAGTTGACCACGTTGTCATTGTACGGAAAGAGCCTGGAAGGAAAAAGGAGGCTAATGAGATTTGCAATCCAAAGGGATGACCCCCAGGGCAACTGGGATGGAGGAGGGGGATACTCACTCGTCCACCTGCCCTTTCAGTACCAAATTGGGGGTGGTCCCGGTCAAGGTGGCCAGGCCTCCAATGCTGGCCGAGTAGCAGACCGCCAGGTTAATCCCTTTGCAGGTGTTGCGGTGCTTTTCCTCAAGCTTCTGATAGTCTGTTTCGGGCGATCTCGCCTTCTCCACGGTCACTATGTGTCCATTCACTGCTGATGGAAGGGCAAGAAGATGGAAGCTTTAGGGATGTGCGAATCATAAAAGATTCCGACTTACAAAACTTCGGTTTTTCTGATGATTTCCGACTCTTCCGAATGTTTTGCACATGCCTAGTAGGCTTAAATACAGACAGCAAAAGTTCCCATCGTCAACCTCTTAAGTCTGGTGCTCAGATAACAACTCCCATCACTCCCTGCTAGCCATATTTAGACATGGACTGACCTTGAAGGAGCTGGGGGTGGTGACGGCCAACAGGGAGCTCTGGCGTGGGCTGGTCCATGAGGTCACGAAGAGTCGGAGACGACTGAACGAATGAACAACAACAACTATTTTTACTTTAACTTTGTCTTCCCTGCTAAGGAAAGTCCTGACACCTAGTGGCTGAAGCTGGTATTTTTTTGTCTTGCTTTATTTCTCCATATGGAGCCTCAAAGCGGCTCACAATCAAAAACACGACAACTTAAAATATGCATCTAGACAATAATAAAACAGTATATCACTAAATATTATTATATATTGTCAGTACTCATTACATTTAATATATTAGTATTACTATATTGCAATATTATTAATATATATTACATCATATTATTATTAGTGTTATATTGTATTACATTATATCGTATTATTAGTAGTATTATATTGTATTACATTATATATTCGATATTATATGTATACACAATATATTATATTATTAGCTTGGCACAATATTACTATTATATATTACTATATTGTACTATACCACTATATAATAATAATAATAATAATAATAAGTAGTAGTAGTAGTAGTAGTAGTAGTGGTACTTGTATACCACCCTTCTCAACCCCAAAGGGGACTCAGGGCAGTTCACAATGTTAGCAACAATTCAATATCCTCAATAAAAAACCGTATAAAACATCAAAATTGACCCTCCCCTGATACAACATTATTAAACACATAACAAAAAATAACATGACATATCATATTAACGTTGTAAAATTGGACATTTGCTCACGTGGTGTTAGATTGTGCCCAAGGTCTTTTAAATTCTGAACAGATCAATATTATTAGTAATATTACATGTAATATATAATACAAAATTATTATATTATTATGTATTATTATATTATACCACAATATATAATACACTACCAGTATATTATACTCTTAGTATTATATAATATATTGTACTATTATTACTATTATTACTATTGTACATAACCTATTAATATTATTACAATGTTAACATTTCTATACATTATTATATTGTTCACTATACAGTGTACTATATCATAAGTTGTAGTAATATATATTACATATTATATTACAATATTATTAATATCATATATGATATATTAGTATTATTACAATGTTATTATTTCTATACTAGTCGCTCCCTGCCACGCGTTGATGTGGCTCAGTCTGTGTATATGTGCTTTGTGTGTGTATATGCGTATGTATGTGTATATATTTGTGTATATGTGTATATATGTTTGTTTGTGTACATATGTGGTTTTACGCATGTTTTTGGTTTTCAGCTTTTTAAGTCTTTTCCGCTGTGTTTTTCAGTATTTTTTATGAATGATGGTCATTCATTGGCCTAATAGGTGTATTTGGTGTCAATTCATCCAGTGGTTTTTGAGTTATGTTAATCCCACAAACAAACACTACATTTTTATTTATATAGATATGATTATATTGTTCACTTTGATATCTTTGCTGACACCTAATGGCTGGAACTGGTATTGCAGGCTATCTTTCCTTTCACTTTGTCTCTCTTGCTTATGGAAGACCAGGCTCTTAGTGGCTGGAGGTGGTATTACAATCTATTTTCCTCCTCTCTTGGCGCTCTCTACCTTGCTCCTGCAATTCAAAAGCTGGATTGATGTTGCTGTTTGCCTTCTCCGTTGTCTCGGGTCCGGTTGTCTCTTGCTCCGTCTTGTGGAGCTGGTTCAACACGGCCTGGGCAATGGGCATCATCATGGCGGTGGTGGCAGTGTTGCTGATCCACATGGAGAGGAAAGCCGTGACGACCATAAACCCCATCAGGAGCCTGTCCAGGGGAAAGAGAACCACGTTTGGAGGGGTCATCTCCACTCATTGGACCACCTTGCCTCATCTAAAATTGAGCCTGTCTGAACCAAACCCAGAGCTACTACTTTCTTTGCCTTACTTAGGGAAGACCTAAGTGTACAGTATCATTTCCACTTAACGGCTGGAAATGATATTGCACACTATTTATACTTTCACTTTGTCTTCATTCTGTAGGGAAGACTGACACTTAGTGGCTTGATGTGGTATTGCAGGCCATTTATTCTTTCACTTTGTCCATAGGGAAGGCTGCCACTTAGTGGCTCAAGGTGGTATTGCAGGCTTATTTTGACCTTCACTTTGTCTTTTTTGCCAATGGCTGGAAGGGATACTGCAATCTACTTTGTCATTTTTCCATAGAGAATGGTGGTACTGCAGATTATTATTATTATTATTATTATTATTATTATTATTATTATTATTTTACTTTCAGTTTCACTTTCTTGCTCAGGGTGGTACTGCAGGCCATTTATAATTTTGTTTTGTATCTTTTCTGTAGGGAAGACTGACACTTAGTGGCAAAAGGTGGTATTGCAGACCATTTATTTATTTATTTGTGACATTTATGACATTTATATGCCGCTCTTCTCATCCCAAAGGGGACTCAGAGCGGCTTATTATTAGTAATATTACATGTAATATAAATATATAATTATCATATATTTATACTTTGTATCCTTTCTGTTGGGAAGACTGACACTTAGTGGCAAAAGGTGGTATTGCAGGCCATTTTATTTATTTATTCATTTATTTATTTACGACATTTATATGCCACTCTTTTCACCCCGAAGGGGACTCAGAGCAGCTTATTATTAGTAATATTACATGTAATATAAATATATAATTATCATATATTTATACTTTGTATCCTTTCTGTAGGGAAGACTTGACACTTAGTGGCAAAAGGTGGTATTGCAGGCCATTTTATTTATTTATTTATTTATTTATCTACGACATTTATATGCCACTCTTTTCACCCCGAAGGGGACTCAGAGCTGCTTACAAGATATATATATATATATACAATATATTATATTATTAGCATAGTACAATATCAGTATTAATTATTACCATATTGTATTATAACATTATATTGTAATATTATTAGTAATATTACATGTAATATAAATATATAATTATCATATATTTATACTTTGTATCCTTTCTGTAGGGAAGACTACCACTTAGTGGCAAAAGGTGGTATTGCAGGCCATGTATACTTTCTCTTTGTATCCTTTCTGTAGGGAAGATTGACACTTAGTGGCAAAAGTTAGCATTACAGGCCATGTATACTTTTGCTTTGTATCCTTTCTGTAGGGAAGACTGACACTTAGTGGCAGAAGGTGGTATTGCAGGCCATTTATATTATTTTGTATCTTTTCTGCAGGGAAGACTGACACTTAGCGGCCAAAGTTGGTTTCGCAGGCCATTTATATTATTTTGTATTTTTTCTGTAGGGAAGACTGACACTTAGTGGCAAAAGGTGGTTTTGCAGGCCATTTATATTATTTTGTATCTTTTCTGTAGGGAAGACTGACACTTAGTGGCAGAAGGTGGTATTGCAGGCCATTTATATTATTTTGTATCTTTTCTACAGGGAAGACTGACACTTAGTGGCAAAAGGTGGTATTGCAGGTCATGTATACTTTCTCTTTGTATCCTTTCTGTAGGGAAGACTGACACTTAGTGGCAAAAGGTGGTATTGCGGGTCATTTATACTTTCATTTCACTTTTTCCCCTGGGAAAGCCTGACACCTAGTGGCTGGAGATGGTATTACAGATTAATTGAACCTAAACATTCAAAATATCCCCAATGTTTTTAGTCTTACTCACAAGGCAGGCCTGACTCCCACAATCAAGAGGACCCGCAAAGCAATGCGCTTATGGAGGTTGCAGTGCTCCACCGCAATGGCCACCAACAGGCCGCCCAGGAAGAGCATGTTGGTGTCCTTCAAGTACTCCTTGCACACCTGGCGGAAGCAGAGAAAGTTGGTTGAACCGGGAAAGACAGCCTTTGGATGGTGAACTGTAATTCCCCTCTTGTGCCCTCCTTACCGAAGTGGAGTCCATGATGCCCATCATTGGGAAGAGCAGGACTGGCAGCAGAGCCGTGACAGCCAGCGGCAAAGCCTCGGTGCACCATAAGAGAGCCATGAGGCAGATGATGTAGCCGCATCCTGCCTCCTGGGAGGAAGAAAGAGACAAACAGACCCATTGTTTGGAATTTTAGTAGAGATCAGCGGACCAAAAGGGGTCCCTGAGGGTCATCTAGACCAACCCCCTCCTGCAATTGGAGGGACTGATGGCTAAGATGGCATTTCATTAGTTTTCTGATTTAATATACCCATTTTACATACCCATTTATCTATTTATTTATTGTGTCAGGCAACCGAAGAGTTGTATTACATTTTTGACAGAACAAACAAACAAACATACAAAAGACACAGAGTTTGCAAGCTTGGTAGTTGATTAAATGTTCTTTGACCAGTATCTGGCCACTTGGAGTGCTTCGGGTGTTGCTGCAAGAAGGTCCTCCATTGTGCATCATGTGGCAGGGCTCAGGGTGCATTGCAGCAGGTGGTCAGTGGTTTGCTCTTCTCCGCACTCGCATGTCGAGGATTCCACTTTGTGGCCCCATTTCTTATGGTTGGCTCTGCATCTCGTGGTGCCAGAGCGCCGTCTATTCAGCGCCTTCCAAGTCGCCCAGTCTTCTGTGTGCCCAGGGGGAGTCTCTCATTTGGTATCAGCCATTAGTTGAGGTTCTGGGTTTGAGCCTGCCACTTTTGGACTCTTGCTTGCTGAGGTGTTCCAGCGAGTGTCTCTGTAGATCTTAGAAAACTATTTCTTGATTTAAGTCGTTGACGTGCTGGCTGATACCCAAACAAGGGATGGGCTGGAGATGTCTCTGCCTTGGTCCTTTCACTATTGGCTGCTACTTCCTGGCGGATGTCAGGTGGTGCAATGCCAGCTAAACAGTGTAATTTCTCCAGTGGTGTGGGGCGCAGACACCCCGTGATAATGCGGCATGTCTCATTAAGAGCTACATCCACTGTTTTAGTGTGGTGAGATGTGTTCCACACTGGGCATGCATACTCAGCAGCGGAGTAGCACAGCGCAAGGGCAGATGTCTTCACTGTGTCTGGTTGTGATCCCCAGGTTGTGCCAGTCAGCTTTCGTATGATATTGTTTCTAGCACCCACTTTTTGCTTGAGGTTCAGGCAGTGCTTCTTGTAGGTCAGGGCACGTTCCAGAGTGACTCCCAGGTAGTTGGGTGCGTTGCAATGCTTCAGTGGGATTCCTTCCCAAGTAATAATCCTCAGAGCTCGGGATGCTTCTCTGTTCTTGAGATGAAAAGCACATGTCTGTGTTTTAGATGGGTTGGGGATCAGCTGGTTTTCCCTGTAACAGGCAGTAAGAGCACCTAGAGCTTCAGAGAGCTTCTGTTCTACCATCTCAAAGCTCCCTGCTTGAGCAGTAATGGCATGATCATCAGCATAGATGAAGCTCTCTGTCCCTTTTGGCAGTGGCTGGTCATTAGTGTAGATGTTGAACATGGATGGAGCAAGCACACTCCCCTGAGGCAGGCCGTTCTTCTGTTTCCGCCATAATAATAATATAATAATAATAATATATAATAATAAGAGTCATGCAACCTTCCTACATGACCCACTGCCAGGACTAGTCTCAGCTAGGTGAAAAAGACCTCAAAGGGAGGCACCCTCCTGTTCTAACTAATACTTGGGCAGCTATTTTATTCCTTTGCTGACATTGTGGTTGTTGCTTTCCAAACCTTTCAGATGTGAAGCAGGTTCTATCAGCTGAATAGCATGGTTGTAGGGATGAGGTCTCAGAGCTCCTCTAAGGAGGCCCTTGTTTTTCAACTTGTAGGCATGTTGTGATGCATGGAGGACTTTGGAATGAAGGAGGAAGGAAGGAAGGAGAGAAGGAAGGAAGGACAGGACGGTGAGAGAGAGGAGGGCCTGAGAAAAGAGCCCAAGGGGCCGCATCTGGGTTTGCCTATACCTGATCTAAGGGGTTGACCCGGAAAGCAACCAAACGACATAAACCAACCCTTGGGAATCATTTCTAGCATCAGGGATGCAAATCCCACATTAGTCACGAATCTGAGCCGGCTTTCCCAGGCGCGGAAGCCAATCCCATCCTTAAAGTGTAACTTTTGCCACCTTCAAGGCCAAGGTACTGGGGTTAATGATTGGCAGGCGCCTGTCACAGGCCGCTGTCAATCGTTGAGCTTCTTGGAATGCATCCGAAGCAAAGATGGGGCGCTGCAACTTGGGGCAAGCGACAGATTTGGGTTCTAGCCCCCACTATTGTATAATGTATACATATAATGTATACATTGGAGGCATTGAATTGTTGCCCCGGGGGATTGAGAATATTTCAAATATTTGAAATAATAAAAAATTATTATTTAGGAATGAGCGTGGACCCGTCACTCTTCTCCTGTCTGGCCGACTCTGCAGGGTTGTTGTGTTGGTGCAGAGAAAGAGGAGAAAGGAAACAAAGCCCAAGCACGGCAGAACTGTAGCTCCGGTATAGGTCCCCCCTAGAGGTTATCTAGTCCAGCCTTCTGCAAAGAGCAGAATGCGTTTGTCCAGGTTGGAAGCGAGAAGAAGGGATGAGAGGCGATGCTGGGTGTTGTTGTCCTTGGGATTCATCACCCCGGCGGGTTTCAGAGCTTCTTGGAATGCGTCCGAAGCACTCGCAGATTGTGGCAAGCGACAGATTTGGGTTCTATTCCCCATTATTGTATAATGTATACATCATTATATGGAGGCATTGAATTGTTGCTGGCTGGAAGCCGCCCTGAGTCCCCCCGATCATTGGTGGTGATGCATAACACTTCTTTGGCTTGGACCCAAGGAGGAAACGGCGCATCCCAAGCCAGGACAGAAGCCGGCTGCCGTTTGGCTTCATAGCACCGAACAGGTTAGCGTTTGGTTAAGAAATCCTCTCCTCTGCTGACGCGTGTTTAAGAATGATGTTGTTTTTATAGGGAGATGGATGGACACGGTATGTCACGTCTCTATCGTTCGTATTTCGTCATGGCATGAAGCAACACAAAGTTTGGCAATGCTCTTCCCTGCTGCGGCCCAAAGAAAAATCCCATAAGGAATTGTTTGGGAGAGGTGCGACTTGCCACAAACGAGAACCATTTGGCCAAGAGGCAACCCAAACGTAGACGATTCCTTGGCAAAGGGATACCAACCATTGATGAGAATGGCTTGGAAAAGGTCTATTATTTATTATTATTATTTATTATTTGCATTTGTTAACCGCCACTCTCAGCCCGAAGGCGACTCGTGGCGGTGTACAAAACATAGAACATAGAGACAACAATTACAATGAATTCTAGGCCATAACACACATGTTACTAACACATAGCTAATTACTAAACTAAATTACCCCGAGGCCAATGGAATGATCCCATAAAAGAGAATGCTGCACTCGCAGAGCTCAGGCGGTTTTTTTTATTGTGACTTTATATTGTTTTTCTTGTGAGTCTCGCTTATCCGACATAAGTGGGCCGGCAGAACGTCGGATAAACAAAAATGTCGGATAGTTCTGAATCTCCTACTGTTACCTGTCTAACATCAGGGACTCAAAAAGTTAAGGCAAGGCAACGCCCCGGGGCTAGAGGGGTCCAGCAGGAAATGCCCAGATGCGGAAAAGAGGAGCATGGAAATCCCAGAGGAAAGGAGGGAGCACACTTCCGCTTCCGGTCCTGCCTCTTTTCCCCCTTTCCTTCCTCCTCCTCCTCCTCGTCTTGCCTTTTTCCCTTATTGGGAATGGAAAGAGAGTTGGGGAAATGCTGGAGGAAAAGGGGGGCCTCGGATCAGACGGAATGTCGGATAAGCGAAAGTCGGATAAGTGAGACTCTACTGTATTTGGAGGGGAGCTCATTGTACCTCAATGCCAACTTAAAATCCCATTGAAGGGTGTTACTTGTCGACCCAAGAAAAATACCAGCTGTGGCCTAATGCCAATCTAAAGAGATCCTATCCAAGTGAATTGTTTACCTCTCCACAAAAGTCAACCTGACACTGAAATACAACACTACCTGAGCTCTGCAAGTGCAGCATTTTTCGGAATGAAGCACAGAGTGTTTGAGGATCGGGACATCCACAGGGAGACCAAGGTGCTTGTTTAGAAAGCTATTGTCCCCCCAACCCTGCTCTACGCCTGCGAAACGTGGACTGTCTACAGATGTCACACCCAACTCCTGGAACTCCAATATGCTGATGATAATGTAGTCTGTGAGCATTCAGAAGACCTACAAGCCACTCTAAACACCTTTGCAGAGGCAGCCCCCTCTCCACAAAAGTCAATATTGACACTGAAATACAATACCGCCTGAGCTCTGTGAGTGCAGCATTTTTCAGAATGAAACAGAGAGTGTTTGAGGATCGGAACATCCACAGGGAGACCAAGGTGCTTGTTTATAAATCTATTGTCCTCCCAACCCTGCTATATGCCTGCAAAACGTGGACTGTCTACAGACATCACACCTAACTCCTGGAACTATTCCATCAGTGCTGCCTCAGAAAAATCCTGCAAATCTCTTGGGAAGACAGGCGGACAAATGTCAGTGTGCTGGAAGAAGAAGCAAAGACCACCAGCATTGAATCCAAACCCTGCTATATGCCTATAAAACATGGACTGTCTACAGATATCACACCTAACTCCTGGAACTATTCCATCAGCGTTGCCTCCAAAAAATCCTGCAAATCTCTTGGGAAGACAGGCGGACAAATGTCAGTGTGCTAGAAGAAGCAAAGACTACCAGCAGTGAATCCAAACCCTGCTATATGCCTGCAAAACGTGGACTGTCTACAGACATCACACTTAACTCCTGGAACTATTCCATCAGCGTTGTCTCCAAAAAATCCTGCAAATCTCTTGGGAAGACAGGTAGACAAATGTGCTGGAAGAAGAAGCAAAGACCACCAGCATTGAAGTGGTGCTCCCACGCTATCAACTCCACTGGACTGGCCACGTTCTCTGAATGCCCGATCACCATCTCCCAAAGCAGTTACTATACTCTGAACTCAAGAATGGGAAACGTCATTATGGACAGGAAAAGAGATTTAAAAATGGGCTTAAAGCCAAGCTGAAAATCTGTGGCATAGGCACCGAGAACCGAGAAGCCCTGGCTCTTGAGGGCTCTAAGTGGAGGGTAAGCTGTGACCAGCAGTGCTGCAGAATTCAAAGATGCACAAATGGAGGGTGAAAGAGAAACGTGCCAAGAGGAAGGTGCATCAAGCCAACCCTGACCGGGACCGCCTTCCACCTGGAAACTGTGGGAGAACATGCGGATCAAGGATAGGGGTCCACAGCCACTTACGGACTCACCGCCAAGACACTGAACTTGAAGGACCATCATCCTCAGGCTACGAGGGATCGCCTAACTAAAGGAACACCAGAGAACTGGCTGGGCTCCCTTTCGACTCCCAATGCTGCAAGGTGTAGAAAGGAAGCCCTTGTGTGAGTATGTGTGTGTGTGTGTGTGTGTGTGTGGGATTACAACTCCCATCATCCCCCAAGTATATAATAATAATAATAATAATAATAATAATAATAATAGAGATCGAACTGCAAAGACTCTGGCACAAGCCAGTCAAGGGGGTCCCAGTGGTGATCGGCACACTGGGTGCAGTGCCTCAAGACCTTGGCCTGCACTTAAACACAATCGGCGCTGACAAAATTACCATCTGCCAGCTGCAGAAGGCCACCTTACTGGGATCTGTCTCCAAAAGCTCGATTAGGGCTTTGCAGGGTATCGACTCAGACGTACCTTGTAAGGCAGGACCAAGGGCAGGGGCAGGAAGACCAAGGGGATGAGGACCGCAATGAAGTAATGCCGGTTGGCCAGAAAGTCCCTCCACATGATGGAGAGCAGCCACCAGCCAAAGAGCCAGCCTCAGTGCCACAGCAGGGCTATATACTGAGTGGAGGAGCTCCCAGGGTGGACCTTGGCACCGGGGAGGTGCCAAGACAAAGGAGGAGGAGGAGAAGGAAAGAGGCACTGGGGCATTGCTGGCACCCGCTGGGGCCACTAATGACGGGTCCCATTGAATCAAGATCCGGTTCTCCTGGTCCAACAGGAATGCTGGACAAGGCTTCCTTGGAAGCTCTCTTTCTCAAAAGATAAACATCACCGTCCTCTAAATAAAGATCTTGCCACATATCAAGTTCAGAGCAAGATTAGGGGTTGCAACCCCGATCAGGAACATATTGTAATATTGTCATCGATTGATATATATCTCTACCTATTTATGGATCCATAAATATGGATCAATAGATCGGTGTAGATAAATATGGATCAATAGATCGGTGTAGATAAATATGGATCAATAGATAGATAGATAAATATGGACCAAAAGATAGATAGATATGAATCAATAGATAGGCAGATAAATATGGATAATTGATAGGTAAATATGGATCAATAGATAGGTGTAGATAAATATGGATCAATAGATAGAGAAATATGGATCAATAGATAGGCGTAGATAAATATGGATCAATAGATAGATAAATATGGATCAATAGATAGATAGATAGATAGATAGATAGACAGATAGATATGGATCAATAGATAGGTGTAGATAAATATGGATCAATAGATAGATAGATAAATATGGATCAATAGATAGATAGATAAATATGGATCAATAGATAGATAGATATGGATCAATAGATAGGTAGATAAATATGGATCAATAGATAGATAGATATGGATCAATAGATAGGTAGATAAATATGGATAAAAATTGATAATATGGATCAATAGATAGGTGTAGATAAATATGGATCAATAGATTGGTGTAGACAAATATGGATCAATTCATATTTATCTATCTATTGATCCATATTTGTTTACCTATCTGTTGATCCATATTTATCTACCTATCTATTGATCCATATCTATCTATCTATCTATCTATCTATCTATCTATCGATCCATATTTATCTACCTATCTATTGGTCCATATCTATGTATGTATGTATGTATGTATGTATCTATCTATCTATCTATTGATCTCTATTTATCTACCTATCTATTGATCCATATTTATATATCTGTCTATCTCCAATCAGGAACCTATTGTCATCTATCTATATCTATCTACCTACCTATTGATCTATCCATAGATATAGGGTTTGCACTCCGATCAGGAACCTATTGCACTCTACCTATGTCTATCTACCTACCTATTGATCTATCCATAGATATAGGGTTTGCACTCCGATCAGGAACCTATTGCACTCTATCTATGTCTATGTCAGGAACCTATTATAATCTATCTATATCTATCTACCTACCTATCGATCGATCGATCGATCAATCAATCAATCCATATCTATCTATCTATCTATCTCTATCTGTCTCTATCTGTTGATCCATAGATAGATTACAATTGTAAACATATTGTAATCTATCTATATCTATCTACCTATCTATCATTCCATATTTATCTGTCTGTCTATCTGTATCTATGTGTCTACCTATCTATCGATCCATAGATAGATCACAATTGTAAACATCTATCTATATCTATCTACCTATATACTGTTCCATATCCATCTTTTTATATCTGTCTACCTATCTATTGATCCATAGATATAGGAGTTTGCACTCCGATCGGAATCCATATCTATATTTATCTATTATATCTATCTGTCGACCTACCTATCGATCCATAGATTGATCACAATTGTAATCATATTGTAATCTGGCATATGCTTCACAACGACCCTGCAAAGTAGGGCATTGGGATGCCGAATTGGACAGTTTAATTAACTTTCTCCATGTTTTTTTTTTTTATGATGGGACCAATTGGGAAATGACATTGATAACCCAGGAACAAACATCGTGTTACAGAGTGTTATCGGCCTTATGGTAAGATTAAGCAGAACCAGCCACTTTTGCATAACAAGTCCATAAAGTCATTTAAAAAAGCAATAATTAATCTAGATTGGGTGCCGATTCGGGCCCCTTTGACCCGTTTGGCAGGAAGAGGAAACCAGAACAGTCCTGAAGTCATCAGGATCAGGTCATTGATCCTTTGTCCACTTACATGGAGTTAGTAAAACTAAATTATAGTTTTCTGGGCCTTGCCTCAACCATTAGAAATATGTATTTCCCCTATTTGATGTTAACAACGAGCCTGCAAGGTGGGATACTTTGCTGCCCAATTAAATTACCAGCCTCCCCAGATTTCCTATTTAATGGTTTGGTACTTGGTGAACTATAAATCCCAACTATCTTTCCCTCCTATTTCTCCCTGTATGCTTATTCAATTTAATCATCTCAATGACCCTGCGAGATGGGACATTCTGGTGCCGAATTCAATTGCTGGCCTTCCTGGTTTCCCTATTTAATAGTTCTGGTCTTAGAAAACTATAAATCCCTACCAAATCTCTTCTGTTTTTCTTAGCATCCTTGCTTGACTTTCTCTTCATGATGACCAGGTCAGGTAGGACATTGCAATGCCAAATTAAATCCCATTTTCTTATTGAATAGTTCGGGACTTAATGAACTATAAATCCCCACCAACTCGCTTCTGTTTCTCCTCATATGACTATATGGCTTATTCTTCCCAATGGCCCTGCAAAGGAGGGCATTTTGGTGCCAAATTATGTTCCTGTTTTTCTTATTTAATCCTTCGGTACTTGGCGAACTATAAATCCCCATCAACTCTCTTCTGTTTATCCTCATATCAGCATGTGGTTTATTCATTCCAATGGCCCTGCAAAGGAGGGCATTTGGGTGCCGAATTACGCTCCTGGTTTTCCTATTTCACTGTTCGATACTTAGCAAACTATAAATCCCCACCAACTCTCTTCTGTTTATCCTCATAGGACCATATGGCCCATCATCCCTATCTGGCTTGGATTGCCACTCCCAATGGCCCTACAAAGGAAGGCATTTTGGCGCTGAATTACAATCCTGGTTTTCCTATTTAACCCATTGGTACTTGGCAAACTATAAATCCCTACCAACTCTCTTTTGTTTATCCTCATATCAGTATCTGGCTTATTCTTCACAACAACCCTGCAAAGTAGAGCATTTTAATGCCGAATTAAATCCCCAGTTCAATCGTTTGGTACTTAGCAAACTATAAATCCCCAACAACTCTCTTCTGTTTATCCTCATATCAGTATCTGGCTTTTTCTTCACAACAACCCTGCAAAGTAGGGCATTATAATGCTGAATTAAATCCCCCGTTGAATAGTTCGGGACTTAGCAAACTATAAATCCCCAGCAACTCACTTCTGTTTATGCTCATATGACCATACGGCTTATTCTTCCCAATGGCCCTGTAAAGTAGGGCATTATAATGCTGAATTAAATCCCCAGTTGAATAGTTTGGTACTTAGCCAACTATAAATCCCCACCAACTCTCTTCTGTTTATCCTCATATCAGCATCTGGTTTATTCTTTCCAATGGCCCTGCAAAAGGAGGTTATTTTGGTGCTGAATTACGCTCCTAGCTTTCCAGTTTCACTGTTTGGTACTTAGCAAACTATAAATCCCCCTTATCAATACACTTCTCTCTTATCTATCCTAACATATCTTCATAACAGGCCCCAGGTTGGAGGAAGTGCCCTCCTTTTGGCGGAAGCTCATTTGGTGATTCTGCAGCTCCTTGGAAAACAAGGAAGGAAAGAGCGATGGGCCTTGGAGTGTTGGTTTTCCCTTCCAGAGTCAAGGCAAGGCCTCATCAATCATTGCTCAAGCCCTGGGAAAACAGATCTTGTTTTTTTTAATCTGGCACGAGCTGGATTGGGAGACAAAGAGCAGCAGGCGGGAGATAAAGGGAAGAGCATTTCCAGGGAAGGATGATGGGAAGGGGAACCCAGAGGTCATCTAGTTAGGTTGGTCAGGGGGGATGATGGGAGTGGCAGTCCCACATCCAGCATAAGATCTCCCAAGCGGAACCCCCCAAGACAACAGAGAATGGGCCTGGCTTGGGCTGCAGAGTACATAAGGAATTGCCTTTGGGGACTGCAAGACCCATCATTCCCTACTTGGCTTGGATTGCCATTCCCATCATCCCCCAAAGGAATACAACAGAAATGTCTGGGCTCCCTTTGGACCCCCAATGCTGCAAGGCATAGAAAGGAGGCCCTTGTGTATGGGGCGTGCGACTACAAATCCCATCATTCCCCAAATAGACATGATAATAATAATGTATTTATTTCGTATCAATATATTACTGTGATATTTATTATTTATATTTATATTTATTATTATTATTATTTTGATATTTATTATTTCTAATAATTATTATTATTAGAAATAATAAATATCAAAATAATAAAATATAAAGAAATGGGGTCTATATTATTATATTATAATATGTAATATTATTATATAAGGAAAATGGGGTCTATATTATTATTATTAATAAATAATAATAATAATAATAATAATAATATAGACCCAATTTTCCTAGTTTCCAACAGACCTCACAACTTCGGAGGATGCCTGCCGTAGATGCAGGCGAAACATCAGGAGAGAATGCTTCTGGAACATTAATCACCTTGATTAGCATTGCAAAGCCTTGCAGCTTCAAAGCCTAGCTGTTTCCAGCCTGGGGGAATCCTTTGTTTGGAGGTGATTAGCTGTCCATCTCTCCCAAGCCAGCTAAGACCTCCCAACAAAGGATTTCCCCCAGGCTGGAAGCAGCCAGGCTTTGAAGCTGCAAGGCTATCCAATGCTTATCAAGATCACCATTGATTAGTGTTCAGACAAGAGTTCTTCCTCCATAAATATAGAACTGCCATCAATTCACAGGTGCCAAGTGCCAGCCTCACATGGATTTCCCAAGGCAGGAAGCAGCCAGGCTTTGAAGCTGCAAGGCCATTCAATGCTAATCAAGGTGGCCAATGGCCAACTCCAGGAGACAAGAGTTCTTTCTTTCTCCCACCCTGGACAGCCCACAGCTATATAAACCCCATTTTCCTAGTTTCCAGCAGACCTCACAACCTCTGAGGATGCCTGCCCTGGATGTGGGCGAAACGTCAGGAGAGAATGCTGCTGGAACATGGCCATACGGTGCAGAAAGCTCACAGCAACCCAGTTAAATAGAATCCTAGAGTTGGAAGAGAGGGACCCCATAGGCCATTTAGTCCAGCCCCCTTTTATTTTGAGAGAGGGGCTGTCCAAATCGTCCCTGTCCCGACTTATACCGGGATTCAGCTTGAAGAGCGGATCCCGTTCGTAACTGCGGGGGAGTGCCTGGCCCGCCCCCTGGCGGCTGGGTGGCGGGAATGGCAGGGGTGGGGAACTCCTCCTGGCTCCTCCCCTTGCTGTCTAGTAGGCGGTGTGGGGGCGTGGCTTACTTTGACCACGCCCCACCTGCCTGCTTCCATTCTTGCAGCCATGGAGGAGCCTGGTCCAGGCGAGGAAGAGGGGGTCCCGGCGGCTGCGGGGGGCGCGGGGGTCTCCGGGAGGGGCCTGCGCTGTGGGTCGGAGCCGGTGCTGCTCCTGTGCACCTTCGCCCTGGGCCTGCAGGAGCCCCTGGCCACCCAGTTCCTCTGGCACAGCCTCGGGGGAGGGGAGGGGGAAGGGGGCCGGAATGGGACCCCCACCCAAGGAGGGACAGCCGGGTGCACCAACCAGAGCCAAGCGAGGGGCGCCCAGGAGCAGGTGAGTGGGCAAGGGGCGAGGGAGGGGGTCTTGCTCCCTTTGGCCCTGCAGGGAGGGAGGGAGAGGCAGAGACAGATACACAGACACATAGGTAGGTGGGTAGGTAGGAAGATAAGTAGATACATGCATACATACATCCATAGATGCATAGATGGATGGATCGATAGATAGGAAGCTAGATACATATATACATACATAGATGCATAGCTGCATACATACATCAATGGATAGATAGATAGATAGATAGATAGATAGATAGATAGGAAACTAGATACATACATACATACAGGCAGGGAGGGAGGGAGAGGCAGAGATAGATACACAGACACAAGGTAGGTGGGTAGGTAGGAAGATAGGTAGATACATGCATACATACATCCATAGATGCATAGATGGATGGATTGATAGATAGGAAACTAGATACATATATACATACATAGATGCATAGCTGCATACATACATCAATGGATAGATAGATAGATAGGAAACTAGATACATACATACATACAGACAGGGAGGGAGAGGCAGAGATAGATACACAGACACAAGGTAGGTAGGTAGGTAGGAAGATAGGTAGATACATGCATACATACATAGATGCATAGCTACATACATACATGCATAGATGGATAGATAGGAAACTAGATAGATAGCTATATACATGCATTCATAGCTACATACATGCATAGCTACATACATACATGCATAGCTGCAAACATACATGCATACATACATAGAAGGATAGATAAATAGGAAACTAGATAGATAGCTATATACTCCCGGCACTGGGCTATGAATGTACATACATACATTCATAGATACATACATGCATAGCTACCTACATACATGCATAACTGCATACATACATGCATACATACATAGATGGATAGATAAGAAACTAGATGGATGCATAGCTACAAACATGCATAGCTACATGCATGCATGCATAGCTGCATACATACATACATACATAGATGGCTAGATAGATAGATAGATAGATAGGAAACTAGATAAATAGATATATACATACATGCATAGCTACATACATACATACATAGATGCATAGATGGATTGATAGATAGGAAACTAGATACATACATGCATACATAGACTGATACATCGACACATAGCTAGCTAGATAGATAGATAGAGGCATAGCTAGATATGTACATACATCCATACATAGATGCATAGATACATAGGAAAATAGGAAACTAGATACATACATGCATACATACAAAAACAGGCAGATAGATGTATATGTAGATAGATACATAGAAACATAGATGGATGGATGGACAGACAGACACATTCATAGATTGATACATAGATACCTAGATAAATAGATAGATACATAGCTACATACATAGGAAACTATGTAGATAGACAGAGAGATACATACATACATACATACATAGGAAACTAGATAGATAGATAGATACATACATACATACATACACACACACACACATAGGAAACTAGATAGATAGATAGATAGATAGATACATGCATACATACATACATACATACATACATAGGAAACTAGATACATACATACATACATACACACACACACATAGGAAACTAGATAGATAGATAGATAGATAGATAGATAGATAGATAGATAGATGCATACATACATACATACATAGGAAACTAGATAGATAGATAGATAGATAGATAGATAGATAGATACATACATACATACATACATACATACACACATAGGAAACTAGATAGATAGATAGTTAGGAAACTAGATAGATAGATAGATAGATAGATAGATAGATAGATAGATAGATAGATAGATACATACATACATACATACATACATAGATGCCTAGATAGATAGATGCATAGGTAGGTAGGTAAATAGATAGATTGGAAAATAGGAAACTAGATAAGCACATGTATACAAAGACAGGTAGATAGATACATAGATGCATTCATAGATACGTAGACACAGATAAATGGTTGGATGGACAGATAGATACATAGAGATACAGAGATATAGAGAGAGATAGGAAAATAGATACATACACATGTATACGAAGACAGATACGTAGATAGATGCATAGATAAATACATAGACAGACAGACAGATAGAGTCAGAGAGACACAGATAGAGAGAAAGATAGAGAGAGAGAGAGATTGGTAGAAAGAGAGAGACACATAGAGATAGATAGATATATAGATAGATAGATGGATGGATGGATGGATAGATAGATAGATAGATAGATAGATAGATAGATAGATAGAATCATAGAGTTGGAACGGACCTTGTTGGCCATCCAGTCCAAAACACTTAGAAGACCGAAGTTTGCCCATGCCCACTTTAACTCCTTTTGTCCCTTTCTTCCCACTCTTCTGGGGGCTCCTTGGGGGTCAACAGTCACCTTGACCTCTGGTTGACCCCCCCCCTTTGGCCTGTTTTCCAGGCGCTGGAGACCTTGGTGGCCCACTGGAACCTCTACCTGAGCCTCTCGGGCTTCCTGGTGGGCCTCTTTGCGGTGACCCTCTTGGGCCCCTGGAGCGACTCCGTCGGCCGCCGCCCAGCCCTGGTCCTCCCGGCGCTGGGCATGACCCTCCAGGCGGGCATCTACCTGGCGGTCATGTATGGCCAGTGGCCGGTGGGCTACCTCTTAGTGGGCCGCATCATGGCTGGCTTCTCTGGTGACTACAACCTGGTTTTGGCCGGGAGCTTCGCCTACACCGCCGACGTCACCACCGCCTCGACGCGGACGTTCCGGGTGGCCGTCTTGGAGGCCTGCTTGGGCTTGGCCGGGATGGCGGCCGGTTTGGCCGGTGGCCCGTGGCTCCGAGCTCAAGGTTATGTGGCCCCGTTTTGGATGGTCTTCGGCACTAGCTTGGCCGCCGCAGCCTACGCCGCCTTCATCCTCCAGGAATCCGTCGCCCACCCCCAACCCGCCAAGCTTCTCACCACCCGCCATTACAGGGCTGTCGCCCGCCTCTACGTGGGCCCTGCCTGGAAGAAGCTTGTCCTCTTCACCCTGGCCTTCTTCTTCGTGGTCACTGTCCATTTTGGCACCAGGGGCCTCTTGGTGCTCTTCGAACTTGGCTCCCCGCTCTGTTGGGGCCCGGAGATGGTTGGCCTCGGCTCGGCCGCCTCCTACCTGACCTTCCTGAGCAGCTTGGCAGCATTGCGGCTGCTCCAGAAATGGATGCCGGAGGCTTGGGTAGCCGAACTGGGGCTCCTGTCCAACATCTCGGGCCTAGTGGTCCTTTCTGTGGCGACGACAACAGCACTCATGTTCACAGGTAGGCTGGCCTTATACTGACTGCTTTGTCTTCCTTGCTTAGGACATCTAGTGGCTGCGGATGGTATAGCAAGCCATTCTTACTTTCACTTTGCCGGCATTGCTTCGGAATGACCTGACACCTAAAGACTGGAGATGGTATTGTTTGGTTGGGTCATGTCATTATAAGCCGCCTTGGGGAGTCACCATGTGGAGAAAGGCAGGGTTGGAATAAAGTTGATGATAATAATAATAATAATAATAATAATAATAATATGTTGCCTTCTGCTTAATCCTAGTGTCTAGGGGTGGTATTGCAGGCATTATTGTTGTTCATTCGTTCAGTCGTCTCCAACTCTTTGTGACCTCATGGACCAACCCATGCCAGAGCTCCCTGTCGGCCGTCACCACCCCCAGCTCCTTCAAGGTCAGTCCAGGCATTATTATTATGATTATTTTATTAGCTTCCGCTTTATCTTCCTTTCTTAGGAGATACGTGACTCCTAAAGGCATAATAATAATAATAATAATAATAATAATAATAATGATAATGATAATGCTTTATCTTCTCTTCTGACCCCTTGGGGCTTGAGTTGGTATTGCAGGCCATTTTTTTACTTTCGCTTTGCATTTCTTGCTTTGGGAAGATGTCCCCAATGGCTGGAGATGGTACTGCAGGCATTATTATTATTATTATTATTATTATGGATAATGATAATACTAATGCCTTCCATTTTATCTTCCCTTTTTAGGAGAGACCTGACACCTAGAGGCTAGGGATGGTATTGCAGGCCTTTTTTTTTTTACTTCCACTTTGCCTGTCTTGCTTGGGGAAGCTGACCCCAGTGGCTGGAGATGGTATTGAAGACAAATTATTATTATTATTATTAATAATGCCTTCCAGTCTATCTTCCCATCTTAGGAGAGACCTGACACCTAGAGGCTAGGGATGGAATTGCAAGCCATTTTTTTTTTACTTTCTCTTTGCCTGTCTTGCTTGGGGAAGATGACCCCAGTGGCTGGAGATGGTATTGAAGACATATTATTATTATTATTATTATTATTAACGTAATAATGCCTTCCAGTCTATCTTCCCATCTTAGGAGAGACCTGACACCTAGAGGCTAGGGATGGAATTGCAAGCCATTTTTTTTTTACTTTCTCTTTGCCTGTCTTGCTTGGGGAAGATGACCCCAGTGGCTGGAGATGGTATTGAAGACATATTATTATTATTATTATTATTATTAACGTAATAATGCCTTCCAGTCTATCTTCCCATCTTAGGAGAGACCTGACACCTAGAGGCCAGGGATGGTATAGCACGCCATTTTTTTTACTTTCATTTTGCATTTCTTGCTTTGGGAAGATGTCCCCAGTGGCTGGAGATGGTATTGAATATAATAATAATAATAATAATAATAATAATAATAATAATAATAATAACAACAACAACATAATAATAATGCCTTCCAGTCTATCTTCCCATCTTAGGAGAGACCTGACACATAGAGGCTAGGGATGGTATTGCAGACCATTTTTTTTTACTTTCACTTTGCCTGTCTTGCTTGGGGAAGATGACCCCAGTGGCTGGAGATGGTATTGAAGACAATATAATAATAATAATAATAATAATAATAATAATATCTTAATAATGCCTTCCAGTCTATCTTCCCATCTTAGGAGAGACCTGACACCTAGAGACCTGGGACGCCCCTGCTGTCCCAGCTCCACTGGCTGCCGATTTGCTACCGGGCCCAATTTAAGGTGCTGGTACTATCCTACAAAGCCCTAAACGGTTCCGGCCCAAAATACCTTGCAGACCGCATCTTGGCCTACGAGCCCACGAGGACCTTGAGATCATCCGGGGAGGCCCTTTTCTCGATCCCGTCTGCCTCACAGGCACGCCTGGCGGGGACGAGAGAGCGGGCCTTCTCGGTGGTGGCCCCCCGGCTGTGGAACGCCCTCCCTGCTGAAGTTAGACAGGCGCCCTCCCTTATGGCCTTTCGTAAGAGCCTGAAAACATGGCTCTTCGAGTTGGCCTTTAACTGAGTGCTATATCTTGGCAATGATGACCGGAATGGACCACGACTATGAGACTGACTATGACCCATGATATGACGAAGCGGATTTTTAGTATAAGTATATGTCAAGTAGTAGTAGCATGTTATGTATTGTTCTGATTACTGTAAATTGTCTTTTCTATGTTGTTGTTCACCGCCACGAGTCGCCCCCTGGGCTGAGAGTGGCGGTAAATAAGTGCAAGTAATAAATAATAAATAATAAATGTGTTGGTATTACAGGCCGATTTTATTTTCCGTCGTGGTCAACTGTGAATCGCACTACCATATGTGCGAATTCACTGGTGACCACTCGGGAAACTATGGTTACAGGTAAGCAACTTATATTTCCGCATTGTCTTCCTTTCTTCACTCCTTGTCGCACAGGTTACGGCCTCCTCTTCCTCTCCATGACAGTCACTCCCATCCTCCGGGCAAAGCTGTCCAGGCTGGTGGATGAGACGGAGCAAGGTAACGGGTTCGAATCCCCCTTCCACCACGGTTTTGTCTACCAATCCGTGTCTCACAGGCGCTCATGTCCTTCTCTCCCTCCCTCCCTCCTTCACCAGGGGCGCTCTTCTCGGCCGTGGCCTGCGTGGAAGGCCTCTGCTCCGTGGGGGCCTCGGGGACCTTCACCTCCCTCTACCCGGCCACCCTCCCCTTCATGAAAGGCTTCCCCTTCCTCTTCGGCGCCGTCCTCCTCCTCCTCCCGGCGGCCATCATCGGGTAAGGACTCAATGCAACTCTGAGTATCCCTGGCTTTTGCATTGCTTTGGGAAAACTACATCTCCCTTTCCTCTCTCTCTTTCTCTCTGCAGCTGGGTACAAATTCAGGACTCGAAGCCCGAATATCGGCATTTTAACGACGTGCCCGAACCCACCGAATCGGCGCCGTCGTAGCCTGAAATGAGTCCGAATCACCTCGACAAGGTAGCCTGACAGGTCTTATCTGTAAACACTGAGGACTAGAAGCTTGACAGGACGGGACACAGTTTGGTTTGCAAACGTGGCAATAAAACCCCCAATGTGGGTGCAACACCCTTTTTTTTCCACACGCCGTGGCGATAACCTTATCTCTCGATCCCTGGTTCGATGAGGCCGTGGGGCCCTGCGTTTCCCCCTTTCTCCCTCCTTGAAGATGGGCCTCTGTCTCTCTGTGTTCTCTTCCCCCTTTTGTCCCGGAAAGAGATAATCCGTCCCTTATCTGCCTTTCCCGAGAGAGCAAGGATTGTAAAGAGGATTAATATACTTTTGTTCCTGGACTTTGCTGCTTCCTTGAAGGACGAGAGGACTTTGGAGCATGGGCAGAGTGCCTTTCCCATCTCCGAGCCTTGAAACGACCTCTTGTTTAGGTCTACAAGGGCCTTTAAGTCTTGAGTATATTAATAATAACAAAGCGGAACTAGCCTCGTCCACCGTGTGCCACTTAGTAAACCCATACATAAATCCCCGAGAAGAGAAGCCAAGTAGAGAAGTAAATAGATATATATAGGATGTGTATGTATTTTTAATCCAAGATGGATCCTACAAAGGCATCATGTCCCTCCGTTATGTACTAAACTGAGTAAATAAAGCTCCTGCCCAGGCACTAAAGGGGTTTGCATGGCTTCAAAAGGCAAAGGGGGTGCTCAAGTGGGCTTTTCTTCTGGACTACAACTCCCATCATCCACCTAACCAAGGGGGTGGGGAAAACGTACTTCCTCTCTGCAACTCCCATCGTCCTCCAGAGAACGAGGGAGGTAAGGCCGTGGGTTTTTCTTGTACTACAACCACCATCATCCCTCCCGCTTGGGGGCAAGACAACCCTCTCTCGGAGGTAAGGCTGTGGGCTTGTCTTGTACTACAACTGCCATCATCCCCATAGCCAAGAGGGAAAGCCCACTTGGAGATGAGAAATGAGCATTGTTCTTAACTACAACTCCCATCATCGCCATAACCAAGAGGGAAAGCCCACTTGGAGGTGGGAAATGAGCATTGTTCTTAACTAAAACTCCCATCATCCCCATAACCAAGAGGGTAAGCCCACTTGGAGATAAGAAATGAGCATTGTCCTGAACTACAACTCCCATAGCCAAGAGGGAAAGCCCACTTGGAGATGGGAAATGAGCATTGTTCTGAACTACAACTCCCATCATCCCCATAACCAAGAAGGAAAGCCCACTTGGAGATGAGAAATGAGCATTGTCCTGAACTACAACTCTCATAGCCAAGAGGGAAGGCCCACTTGGAGGTGGGAAGTGAGCATTGTCCTTAACTACAATTCCCATCATCGCCATAGCCAAGAGGGAAAGTCCACTAGAGGGAGAAAAGAGCATTGTCCTGAACTACAACTCCCATCATCCCTTTTACCCAATGGTAGACCTCCCAAATGGCCAAGCTTGGGTTATTTGGGCAGGATATATAAGGCCACACTAGTTTGAAAGGGGGTTTTGGTTTCCCTCTTCCCCTTCTTGCCACCCTCACTCTAAGTCCCATCAGTTCTGGCCCGGAGGAGGGCTGATTTCCAGGCTGTTCTCCGATCCGGCGGAGGAATCCCGGGAGGAGCGGCCTTGCAGGAAGCGGATCAGCTTCTCAATGGTGGCCTCTTGGTATTCGTGGGACCACCTGTGGAAAGGGCAAAAAGGGTGGAAAACTCAGATGAGAACCCTCAGAAGTCACTTCCCCAGCATCCAGTTCCATATCCATTGATCCCAAGGGATCACAGCCAGAAAATTGGTTGAAAGGTGGAACCCTCTTGCAATTCCAACATGAACATTAGGTGGCGCCAAAGGCAAGTGCTGGAAAGTTCTGCACAATGAAACAGGAAATAACACTTTCGAAACAGGAACTTACTATTTTTCAAATTTTGTTACATAGTGTCATGGGCCTTCATAGAACTGTCAGCAGATTATGATACTGTCAATCATTTATTTATTTACGACATTTATATGCTGCCCTGCTCACCCCGAAAGGGACTCAGAGCGGCTTACAAGATATATATACATACAATATATTATATTATTCGCATAGTACAATATCAGTATTAAATGTTACTGTATTATACTATACCATTATATTGTAATAGTGTGCTTACTCCATCAGTGTTTAACATCTACACAAATGACTAGCCACTGCCAGAAGGGACAGAGAGTTTCATCTATGCTGACGATCATGCCATCACCGCTCAAGCAGGGAGCTTTGAAAGGGTAGAACAGAAGCTCTCCGAAGCTGTAGGTGCTCTTACTGCCTATTACAGGGAAAACCAGCTGATTCCTATCCCATCTAAAATGCAGACATGTGCTTTCCAGCTTAAGAACAGACAAGCATATTGAGATCTGAGGAAACGATCTATGCTGACGATCGTGCCATCACCACCCAAGCAGGGAGCTTTGAAATGGTTGAAGAGAAGTTATAGGTGCTCTTTCTGCCTATTACAAGGAAAACCAGCGGATTCCTAATCTATCCAAAATGCAGACATGTGCTTTTCACCTTACGACCAGACAAGCATCTCGAACTCTGAGGATTACCTTGGAAGGAATCCCACAGAAACATTGCAGCACACCCAAATACCTGGGAGTTACCCTGGGCCATGCTCTGTTTGAATATCAAGAAGCACTGCTTGAATATCAAGCAAAAAGTGGGTGCTAGAAATAACATCCTACTGGCACAACCTGGGGATCACAACCAGACACAGTGAAGACATCTGCCCTTGCACTTTGCTGCTCTGCTGCTGAATACGCATGCCCAATGTGGAACATATCTCACCACACTAAAACAGTGGATGTGGCTCTTAATGAGACATGTTGCATTATCACAGGATGACTATGCCCAACACCACTGGAGAAATTATACTGTTTAGCCGGTTTTGCACCACCTGACATCCGCCGGGAAATAGCCGCCAATGAAAGGACATCTCTGGTCCATCCTCTGTTCAGATATCAGCTACTTATTTATTTATATTTATTTACAGTATTTATATTCCACCCTTCTCACTCTGCAGGGGACTCAGGGCGAATTACAATGTAAATGTGCATATAAATGGCAAACCTTCAATGCCATAGACACACAACATATATAGACAGACACACAGAGGCTATTTAACATTCCAGCTTCATGAGGGTGTTCTGTCCACTAGGGGAGCTCTTGCTTCACTGTCCATTTGTTACACTGATGGAGTACTTCCTCATTCTTTTGCTTGCTTGCTGGAGATTTTATGGCGTATTAAATTAAATTGAATTAGCCTCCCCGCATAAACAGTACCTAAATTTCCTACTTGACAGATGCAACTGTCGTTCAGGCTGCAAAGGGTGGCAGCAAGCTACACAGATGGTCGGAAGCTCACTCCGACCCAGGCTGGCTTTGAACTCATGACTTTTTGGTCAGTAGTGATCTTAATGCAACTGACTCCCAGCCAGCTGCGCCACAGTCCCAGCTAGCATGCCAATGCCTTAAATCAAGAAATAGTTTTCTAAGATCTACAGAGATACTCGCAAGAACACCTCAGCAAGCGAGAGTCCAAAAGTGGCAGGCTAAAACCCAGAACCTCAATCAGTAGCTGAGACCAGATGAGAGACTCCATCCTGGGCACATGGAAGACTAGGCGAGTTGGAAGGGACTGAACAGACCATGAGATGCAGAGCCAACCTTCAGAAGTAGGGCCACAAAGTGGCATGTGAGTGTGGAGAAGAGCAAACCACAGACTACCTATTACAATGTGGAATGAGCCCTGCCACATGCACAGTGGAGGGCCTTCTCACAGCCACAACAGAGGCACTCCAAGTGGTCAAAGGAAATTTAGTACAAGACCAAGTTTTTACGTATTATCAATTCACTTCTGACACACTAAATAAATATGGACCTTTTCCGAACCCACTCACTTGATGCCGTTGAACTTCAGGACGGCTCTCATGTCTTCGGGAACCTTCTCCGGATCCGGCCAGTCGAAATGGTCGGTGACCGGGATGATATTCTTCCCACACTTCAAGGCGGTCACAATTTCCTAGAGAACAGATACACGGTGGTAAGACCTGCGAATCTGCTAGACTCCCCGACGTGAGGGGCTGACGTGTCTCACCTTGTGGACCCAGTCCTTCCCGCCGTGGTCACCCATGCAGCGGTCGAGGGCATTGCGGGAGAGGACCAGGACAAAGTTGCGGGCCCCGGCCACGCTCTGCGTCAGCTTGTCCTCAAACTTCCCGGCCTCCAGCTTCTCCACGTCCAGGAAGACGCTGAAACCATGCAGCTGGAGGTGGACCTTCAGCAGGCTGTCCAGGGAGACAAGAGGCAGAGGAGGAACCCAGGGTCAAACCAAGGTATGTCTGGGGCCGAGAGAGTGTGACCCACCCAAGGTCACCAATGGACAAGTGGGGATAGTCATAGGCCACGCTGGCGCTTGATAGGTAAAGAGTGATAGAGATGGATAGATGAATAATAGATAGATGAGAGGCATAGATAGATAGATAGAGAAAAAAATGGTAGGGAGGGAAAGAGAAAAAATAGATATATATAGAGGAAATGTCGATGGATTACACTGTTCTACAAATTTTCAGTTTTTCTCAGTTGCGGAAACGAAATGTGCCGTTTCTTAATAAATTTAACATCCTGAATTCAAATATAATAATTAAATGTGTTAATTGGCTCTCATTTTTATGCAACAGCTATTTCAATTTTCTCCACAATAGGTAATTTGTTAATATTATGATAATGCGCCTAACCTTACTGCATGTATATAAACCGTGAATATTTACTAAATTTTAGTCAAATTATATTACCAATAGTTTATACATGAGAAATATTTATTTAATTAGTCTATTGTTTATGTTTGTGCAGCAAGAAACTATATGAGTAGGCCTAATGCAATTGAAAAGTCTGAAAATTTAAATGTCATTTTAATCATGACTTGAGTTTATACCCTGTTTGCTTCTCTTGACTTTTCTTTTGTATTCAAGGAAAGGATTCCCTCTTCCAATGCTCCAGCAGTAGTCTGACAGCATTGACGGAGTCCATTGGCCTTGATATCTTTTTTCCATAGTGCTTTATTTACACACGTGCGAGGAGGCAGAACTACAGTCAAAAGAACAATGTAAAACGATGTTTAACGATACTGTCTCAGTCTTCAACTGACTGACCCTCACCGTTCAAAAGTCTGGCCTTATATTGGGCTTTCTGGCTTTTGGACACAGCACTAATACTGCATCATCAAACTTTCTAGAATATTCTAGAATCTTCCATAGTGTAAGTCGCAACATGCATTTTTTTTCAACCATACGTGATCACGTGATTGCTTATATCATAAAATCTAGAGCCAATATACATTTTAAATGTCATTTTCATTTTCATCACCCCAAAATCATAAAAGAACAACTATTTTCAGGCCCGCAACTTTTTCTCCGTGGAACAGTGTTATTTATTTATTTACCCAAAGGGGACTCAAAGTGGCTTACAAGTCATATGTACATAAAACATACTATATTATTGATATATAAATAAATGATAGATAGATAGATAGATGATAGATAGATAGATAGATAGATAATAGATAGATGATAAATGATGATAAATGAGAGACATATGATAGATAGATGAATGGATAGGTAGGAAGCATAGATAGATAGATAAGAGTTGGAAGGGGTGTCAAGGGCTATCCAGTCCAAGCCCTTACAACACATACATACATATATAGTAATATATAATACTGATATTGTACTATGCAAATAATATAATATATTTTACATATATATGTCTTGTAAGCCGCTCTGAGTCCCCTTCAGGGTGAGAAGGGCGGCATAAATATGTCGTAAAAAAATAAAATGTATCTATGACAGATTGATGGATACATTTAGAGATAGATACATACATAGAGATACATATACAAATAGATACATACATATAGAGATACATACATACATACATACATACAGGGACACATACAAATAGAGAGTTACATATACAGATAGATAGATAGATAGATAGATATAGAGATATATATAAATATATATACATATAGAAATAGATACATGTAAAAGTAGATAGATACATATAGAGATAGATACAGAGATAGAGACATAAAGAGATATATACAGAGATACATAGAGAAATAGGATAGATAGAGAGAGAGATAAAGAGATAGATAGATAGATAGATAGATAGATGATAGGATAAATATCCCCCCACCAAACGCCCTCCTCCGCTGTGATTGGCCGGACTCTCACCCAAGGGGAGGGCTGTATCTGAGACTCCAAGGTGGGGGGGGGGGGGAGCAGGTGTGCTCGGCGCATGGTAGTGTGGAGAGCGTGCGAGGCTGGAGGGAGGCTTGACGTTCCTTCAAGACATGTGGGTTCTGTGTGGGAAGTTTGGCCCAATTCTATCGTTGGTGGGGTTCAGAATGCTCTTTGATTGTAGGTAGACTATAAATCCCAGTAGGTAGACAACTCCCAAACATCAAGGTCTATTTTCCCCAAACTCCACCAGTTCACATTTGGGCATATGGAGTATTTGTGCCAAGTTTGGTCCAGATCCATCATTGTTTGAGTCCACAGTGCACTCTGGATGTAGGTGAACTTCAACTCCAAAACTCAAGGTCAATGCCCACCATATCCTTCCAGTATTTTCTGTTGGTCATGGGAGTTCTGTGTGCCAAGTTTGATTCAATTCCATTGTTAGTGGAGATCAGAGTGCTCTTTGATTGTAGGCGGACTATAAATCCCAGCAACGACAACTCCCAAATACCAAGATCTATTTTCCCCAAACTCTACTAGTGTTCACATTTGGGCATATTGAATATTTGTGCCAAATTTGGTCCAGATCCATCATTGTTTTGCGTCAATTGGATGTAGGTGAACTACAACTCCAAAACTCAAGGTCAATGCCCACCATATCCTTCCAGTATTTTCTGTTGGTCATGGGAGTTCTGTGTGCCAAGTTTGATTCAATTCCATCATTGGTGGAGATCAGAATGCTCTTTCATTGTAGGCGAACTATAAATCCCACCAACTACAACTCCCAAATGCCGAGATTTATTTACCCTCAACCCCAGCAGTATTCAAAGTTGGGTGTATTGGGTATTTGTGCCAAAATTGGTCCAGTGAATGAAAATACATCCTGCATATCAGATATTTACATGACGATTCATAACCAGAGCAAAATGAGAGTTGTGGTGTAGCAACGAAAACAACGTTATGGTTGGGGGTCACCACCACATGAGGAACTGTATTTAGGGGTCATGGCATGAGGAAGGTTGAGGAGCACTGATCTAGATAGATGAGAGGCATGCTAGTAGGATGGAGAACTCAATGAGAGGTGCAGAGATTGATGTGTCCTGCCTCTTCCCACTCTGGGCAACCTCAAGGGCTGAGAGAGTGTGACCCACCTGGCCAACTGGGAGCCGGTGTTGCGGCGGTAGCTGATGAAGACGTCGGTCCCTTCGGCGATGGACTTGGTGCTGTTGCAGGGCAAAGGGGAGTGGAGCATTTCTAAGGAGAGAGGAAGGGAAGCGTGGTTGGACTACAATGCTGAGAATTGTACCAGGCTATAGCGCAGCCAGTTGGGAGCCAGCTGTATTTAATAGGCCATGGTTCTAAATGGTTCTAAAGTACTTACAAAACTAAAGTTCTGGTGGTGAAAATTTCAGAACTCTAACAAAACTTTCAAAATTTATTATTTCATTATTGGTGATTTTTATGCTAGAACATATTAGGAACTGCCATTTATAATGAAATTTTGAGAGTTTTGTTAGAGTTCTGAAATTTTTACCACCAGCACTTTAGTTTTGTAAGTACTTTAGAACCATTTAGACCCATGGATTGACACATTTTCCAAGAAGCTGAGCTGTCCTGAAGCTCCCATCCCACAGAATAGGAAGAAATAAGTAAGCGGCTTTTTCAGACCCAAACCGGTTACGATCTCCATTAGGCCTGGGCAATCCATGGTTCTAAAGTTCTGGTGGTGAAAATTTCAGAACTCTAACAAAACTTTCAAAATTTAATTATTATTTCATTATTGGTGATTTTTGTGATAAAACCAATTAGGAACTAGCATTTATAATGAAAATTTGAGAGTTTTGTTAAGAGTTCTGAAATTTTCACCACCAGAATTTTACCAACACTGTAGAAGCAAAGCACCAGCACCCCCTAGTTTTCACCACCAGAACTTTAGCTTGTAAGTACTTTAGAACCATTTAGAACCATGGATTGCTCATGCCTAGTATTTAATCATTTACTGGCCAAAAGGTCATGAGTTTGAAGCCAGCCCAGATCGGAGTAAGCTTCCAGCCATTTGTCTAGCTTGCTGTCGACCTATGCATCTGTCAAGTAGGAAATTTAGGTATCACCTTATGTGTGGAGCAGGCCCGTAGACAGGATTTTGTTTTGGGGGGTGCTGAGTTTGATTCGGGGGGGGGGGGTTGAGTTTGATTCAAAGTGGGGGCTGAGGATCTACCCTAGCAAACCTTTTGTATCATTATCCCAATATGGGATATATTGAGCATGGTGATCAGATCATGATATGAATAAATATAACAGTTTAAATAATATCAGTATTAAAAAACTCTAAAATTACAACAGTAAAACAGCAGAGAGGAAACAACCAGGCACATCTTAACACCTCTCAACAAAAGATTTCCCCAGGCTCAGCCAGGCCTTCAAATGCTAATGAAGGTGGTCAGTTGAAACATTCACACCTAGCTCCAGCAGACAAGAGTCCTTTGTCCCACCCCAATCATTCCACAGATATATAAACCCATTTTCCTAGTTCCAACAGACTTCACTACCTCTGAGGATGCTTGCCATAGATGCAGGCGAAACGTCAGGAGAAAATGCCTCTAGAACATGGTCATATAGCCCGAAAAAACCCACAAGAACCTAGTTTAAATAATGTTCCAGTAAGGCCTTCTCACGGACCACCCTGAGAATTTCGGGGGGGGGGGGGGCTGAAGCCCCTCAACCCCCCCCCCCCTCTGGCTACATGCCTGTTGTGGAGGCTAATTTAACTACTTTACGACGCCATAAAACCTTCCAGCAGCATGCAGAAGAATGAGGAAGTACTCCATCAAAGGACTCGGTGTCACAATGGCTCCCCCTGTGGCCGGAATAGAGCCAGGAAAGCTTGGGCACAGCTGGAATGTTAAATAGCCTCTTTGTCTGTCTATATATGTTGTATACCTAACTGGCATTGAATGTTTACCGTGTATATGTGCATTGTAATCCGCCCTGAGTCCCCTACAGGGTGAGAAGGGCGGAATATAAATACTGTAAGTAAATAAATAAATTGTAGGAACCACGGAGGCGCCGGCAATGACCTCGGGCGGCGTTGAGGATGCGGACGCGGTGGAACCCGAGGCCGATGCGGCAGTCCTCCTGGAGCTGCTGCTCGGTGACCCGGTGGAGGAAGTTGCGGTCGATGCCGCAGGAGACCAGCGGGTAGGTGTACTGCCGGAACTTGGGCTCTACGGCTCCCAACCAGTCGGCCAGATTGCTGCGATCACAAGAGGAGTAGTTGGCGTAGGTCTTCAGCTCCGTCAGTTCACGAAAGAACCTGAGAGAGGAGAGGGAGAGACGTCTGAGCAGCTCCAACCAGTCGACATGATTCTTCAGCATGGTCACTGTGAAATCCACACTTAATCTATCTAGACCTGGTTTGGTGGGTTGGATCTCTCTTAAGTCAGTGGTTCTCAAAGGGTGCTCTGCGGAGCCCTTGGGGCTCTGCAAATCATAGAATCATAGAGTTGGAAGAGACCTCATGGGCCATCCAGTCCAACCCCATTTTGCCAAGAAGTAGGAAAATCGCATTCAAATCACCCCCAACAGATAGCCATCCAGGGTTGGTCAAGGTCAGTGTCCACCAAACCCTTCCAGTATTTTATGTTGGTCATGACGGCCCTGTGTGAGAAGTTTCGCCCAATTCTATCATTGGTGGAGTTCAGAATGCTCTTTGATTGTAGGTGAACTATCAATCCCAGCAAGTACAACTCCCAAATGCCAAGGTCTATTTCCCCCCAAACTCCACCAGTGTGTACATTTGCACATATTGAGTATTTGTGCCAAGTTTGGTCCAGATCCATCATTGTTTGAGTCCACAGTGCTCTCTATGTGTAGGCAAACTACAACTCCAAAAGTCAAGGTCAGTGTCCACCAAACCCTTCCAGTATTTTATGTTGGTCATGAGGGTTCTGTGTGAGAAGTTTCGCCCAATTCTATCATTGGTGGAGTTCAGAATGCTCTTTGATTGTAGGTAAACTATAAATCCCAGCAACGACAACTCCCAAACATCAAGGTCTATTTTCCCCAAACTCCACCAGTGTTCGCATTTGGGCATATGGAGTATCTGTGTCAAGTTTGGTCCAGATCCATCATTGTTTGAGTCCACAGTGCTCTCTGTGTGTAGGCAAACTACAACTCCCAAAAGTCAACACTTTCAGTATTTTCTCTTGGTCATGGGAGTTCTGTATACCAAGTTTGCTTCAACTCCATTGTTAGTTGAGTTCAGAATGCTCATTGATTTTAGCTGAACGTTCCTGGACTTTGGGGTATGTCTAGTTTTGCTTGGCCAGCTCGGACCATTGGCCTAATTCCTGGACTTGGGGTCTTACCTCTTCCTTGTGATGCTGGATGTCATGCCCAGGTCTCCCACCAAGTCGTCTTCTGTCAGCCTCAGCAGAAGGTCTCCATCCACTTGGTGCTCCTTGGCAGTCAAGAGAAGAGAAGACCCCCCTTTAGTTTGGACCGACTTTCCCACCCCAGAGCCCCCCACCCAACGCCATCCCCACCAGGAAGAGTGAGCGGTGCTTCTCGAAACCGATCTGCTGGAGCCACTCCTGGACCTCGGGGGGCTTCCAGTTGGGGACCGAGGGCAGCAGGCGCCGAGGGACCTCCTCCCCGATGGTGGACAGGGCCCGCTTGGCCAGGGCTGAGGTGGTCCCGTTCGAGGAGTAGCACACCACCCGCTTCAGGCTCTGCACTGCCCCAATCTCCGCAAAGATCTGCAGGGAAAGAAAAGCTATGGAGGGCCCTTGGAAAGTTCTGAGGGCCCTTGTGGGACTTTGGGGGTCTTTGAAGGTCTTTGGAGGGTCTTGAGAGCTTTATGGGGGACTTTGGGGGTCTTTGAGGGCCTCTGGAAGACATTGAGGGCCTTTAGGAGTTGTTGAGGGTCTTTGAGAGGCTTAGGAAGCCTTTGAGGGTCTCTGGAAGACGTTGAGGGCCTTTGGGAGTTGTTTATGGTCTTTGGAAGTGTCAACATGGGTCTTTGGATGGCTTTGATGGGATTTGGAGGACTATGAAGGTGTCTGGAAGTCTTTGAGAGCCTTTGGGAGTTTCTTAGGGTCTCTGGAAAACTTTCAGTGTGTTTGGTGGGCTTTGGAAGGCCCCGAGGGTCTTTCGGGGTCTTTGGAAGGTTTTGGAGGACTTTGGTTGGCTTTGGAAGTCTTTGGGGCCTTTGGGAGTTGTTGATGGTCTTTGGAAGTTGTTGAAGGTCTTTGGAAGACATTAAGTGTATTTGGTGGGTTTTGGAAGGCTTTGAGAGACTGGAGGGTTTGAAGGATCTTCAGGGGTCTTTGAGGGGTTTTGGAGCACTGTGAGGGTCTTTGCAAGTCTTTGAGAGCTTTTGGGAGTTGCTTGGGTGTTTGGACTTTAAGTCTCTTTGAAAGGCATTTGGGGGTCTTTGGAAGTTTTTAAGGGTCTTCAGGGCTTTTTGAGGGTCCTTGGTGAGTTTTGGAGGACTTTGTTTGGCTTTATGGGTTTTGGAGGGCTTCTGGGCCTTTGGGGGCTTTTGTAGGATTGTAAGAGTACTTGAAGTTCTTTGAGAGTCCTTCATGGGCTTTGGAGGACTTTATTTGGAAGGCTTTGAGGGGCTATGGAGCTTTGGGGGGCTATGGAGGGTTGTAAGGGTCTTTAAGGGTCTTTTATGGGTTTTGGGGGACTTTGGCTTTGAAAGGCTTTGAGAGACCTTGGGGATATTTGGAAATTTTGGGGGGGGGGGCTCTTTGGAAGTGTGTTTGGTGGGCTTCAAGTGTGTTTGGTGGGCTTTGAGAGTCTTGGGGGGGTCTTTGAGGGTCTTTCATGGGTTTTGGAGGACTTTGTTTGGCTTTGGAAGGTTTTGAGAGCCCTTGGGGGGGTCTTTGGAAGATTTGAGGGTTTTGAGAGTTGTTGGGGGTCTTTGGAAGACTTTAAGTGTATTTGGTGGGCGTTGAGAGTCTTTGGGTGAGTTTAAAGGGTCTTTAGGGATCGTTGAGAGTCTTTCATGGGTTTTGGAGGACTTTGTTTGGCTTTGGAAGGCTTTGAGAGCCCTTGGGGGTCTTTAGAAAGTTTTTTTGGGAGGGGGGGCTTTAAGAGTTGTTGGGAGTCTTTGGAAAACTTTGTGTTTGGTGGGCTTTGAGAGTCTTTGGGTGGGTTCAAAGGGTCTTTAGGGGTCTTTGAGGGTCTTCTGTGGGTTTTGGAGGACTTTGGCTTTGGAAGGCTTTGAGAGCACTTTGGGGGATTTTTGGAACGTTTGGGGGGATGAGAGTTGTTGGGTGTCTTTGGAAGACTTTAAGTGTGTTTGGTGGGCTTTGAGAGTCTTTGGGTGGATTTAAAGGGTCTTTAGGGGTCTTTGAGGGTCTTTCATGGATTTTGGAGGACTTTGGCATTCGAAGGCTTTGAGAGCACTTGGGGGATCTTTGGCAGGTTTGGGGGGGGGGCTTTGAGAGTTGTTGGATGTCTTCGGAAGACTTTAAGTGTGTTTGGTGGGCTTTGAGAATCTTTGGGTGAGTTTAAAGGGTCTTTAGGGGTCTTTGAGGGTCTTTCATGGGTTTTGGAGGACTTTGTTTGGCTTTGGAAGGCTTTGAGAGCCCTTGGGGGTCTTTAGAAAGTTTTTTTGGGGGGGCTTGAAGAGTTGTTGGGGGTCTTTGGAAAACTGTGTTTGGTGGGCTTTGAGATTCTTCGAGGGATTTCAAGGGTCTTTAGGGGTCTTTGAGGGTCTTTTGTGGGTTTTGGAGGACTTTGTTTGGCTTTGGAAGGCTTTGAGAGCCCTTGGGGGGTCTTTGGAAGGTTTGGGAGGGTTTTGAGAGTTGTTGGGGGTCTTTGAAATACTTTAAGTAGGTTTGGTGGGCTTTGAGAGTCTTTGGGTGGATTTAAAGGGTCTTTAGGGGTCTTTAGGGTCTTTCATGGGGTTTGAAGGACTTTGTTTGGCTTTGGAAGGCTTTGAGAGCCCTTGGGGATCTTTGGAAAGTTTTGGCGGGGGGCTTTGAGAGTTGTTGGGACCGGAGGTTTAGCATAGCTGGTAAATCATCAGCAATTGTAAGATCTATCAACGAAAAGGTTGCAAGTTTGATCCCCGGGTTGGCGTGAGCTGCTAAATGTCACCCTACCTCATTGTTTACCTAAGCAATTTGAAAACAGCTTTAGCTGTAATTAGAGAAATTAGGTACCGCTGAAAAGCAGGGGAGGTGTTTTATGATGCCATAAAGAAAGAAGATTAGAAAATGCAGGTTTGGGGGGGGGGGTTGAGAGTTGTTGGGGATCTTTGGAAGACTTTGAATGAGTTTGGTGGGCTTTGAGAGTCTTTTGAGGCTTTTAAGGGTCTTTAGGGGTCTTTGAGGGTGTTTCATGGGTTTTAAAGAACTTTGTTTGGCTTTGGAAGGTTTTGAGGGCCTTTAAAAGGTTATGTGGGTTTAAAAGGTTATGTGGGTCTTCAAGGCTCTTTGTGGGACCAGGGCCGCCCTCCCGCAATGCTCACCTTGGTGTTCCTCTGCCGGGCTTTGATGTCGGCCTCCACGCAGAGGTAGAAGGCGGCAATGCATTGGGCCTCAGGGCGGGAGCTGTCCAGCAACGGGACCAAGCCCTGCAGGTCCCCAGCGGCCCGGCCCTGACTGTGGTCAACGCTGCACAGAAGGGTCTGGGCAAAGCGTCCGGGGTCCAGGGTGGCCACGAAGGGCTCGACCAGGGCCAGGGTCCCCGAGCGCTCCACCTCCCGCTCGATCTCCTTATTGGCGGCCAGAACGGCCACAGCTAGGCAGGCCTGGAACTGGACCCAGGGGTCCTCCTTGGCGAAGGCCAGCGGGAAGAGCCACTCGGGGGCCCGCTTCTCGGCCATCAACCGCTGACTGTGCTGCCCGCCGTAGATGGCGCAGTTGGCCAGGGCAGCCGCGCAGTGGCGCAAGACAGCCGGGTCACTCCAACGGCACCAGAAGAGGATGGCGTCCAGCGCCCCGTCCGCAATCAGCCGTAGGGAGGTCTCCTCGGAGTGCTTGAACATATGCGCCAGGATGCCCGCCGTGAAGGGCGCCAAAGCCGCATTCTCCCGCTCTTTGGCCAGGTTCAGGATCACCCCCAGGCCGATGCGGGCCACCCGATCCCTGCAAAAGAAGCGAGTCAGAGAGTCACATTTCCCCCTACTCTGCGGCAAAGAAGGCCAATGCAATCCCAGTCAACATGAGTCATAGCAAAGCCAAACGCTTTTGGACTCTGGGAGCCCAAGATGTTGACATCAATTTGGCAATCACCAATGCTGCTGGCTCTTCATGCCATCCTGCCAAGGCTCCAAACGGTCCCTTTTCTTTTCACAAGCACTTTTCCCCATGCTCTTGGGAGACATAGAGCACCCAAGGGAACAATAGGAGTGCCGGGGCCTCTTGGCACAGCTTTGGCGACGATCACGAAATGCCACAAGAATGCAGGACGGATTGTTCTGGTTCCTTGAACAAGAACAAAGGCGGGGACGATGGGCTCTGTGGTTTCGCAGGAGCAGAGCTATTTCCTTGTGCCAGGAAGCCCTGCCAACGGGGTCAATCGGCGCCCTTTTGGCTCCAGCTAATGTATTTTCCCAATTATCCTCCCTAAAAGCCGCTGTCCGGACGAGGGCGAGGCAGTCGCTTCGCTCTCCAAGCGTTCCTCAACACAAACCCATTTCCAAATAGATGAGCCACAGAAGCGGATGCCAACTCTGCCCTTTTGCATTGTTCCGTCTGGTTCAGGGAAGGGCAGAGGGAGAAAGTAACTTTTAGAACAGGCATGGGCCAACTTTGGCCCTCCAGGTGTTTTGGACTTCAACTCACACAATTCCTAACAGCCGACAAAAAAAGAGACGGAAGTGTGATGCTGCAGCAGAAAAGACCAATGTGATTCTGCTGTTGAAAGTGATATCTACAAGAAGAGATAAATGCATTCATGAGCTGGAATTGTGATGCTGCAGCAGAAAAGGCCAATACGATCCTGGCAGTTAAAAGAAACACAAACAGAAAAGAGCTGGAGGTGTGATTTTGCAGCAGAAAAGACCAATGCGATCCTGGAAGTTAAAGGAAATAGAAACGGAAAACAGCCGGAAATCTGATGCTGCAGCAGAAAAGTCCAATGTGGTTGTGCTGTTGAAAGTGGTACCTAAAAGAAGAGGCAAGTGTATTCATGAGCCAGAAGTGTGATGCTGCAGCAGAAAAAAAAACCAATGCGATTGTGCCATTGAAAGTGGGGTCAAACAGGAAAGACAAATGTATTCATGGGCTGGAAGTGTGATGCCACAGCAGAAAAGGCCAATGTGATTGTGTCATTGAAAGTGGCACCTAAAAAAAGAGGCTAGTGCATTCATGAGCCAGAAGTGTGATGCTGCAGCAGAAAAAGCCAATGTGATTGTGCCGTTAAGAGTGGCATCTAGAAGAGGCAATAAATGCATTCATGAGCCAGAAGTGTGATGCTGCAGCAGAAAAGACCAATGCAATTGTGGCAGTTAAAAGTGGGATCAAACAGAAAAGACAAATGCATTCATGAGCCAGAAGTATGATGCTGCAGCAGAACAGACCAATGTGATTGTGCTGTTAAGAGTGGCACCTAGAAGAAGTGATAAATGTCAGGATAATTGCAAATATTATATGTATGTTTTTCAATGTGTTAATAATGTAATTCAAGATGGTTTCAGTCATGTTCATTCATGAGCCAGAAATGTGATGCTGCAGCAGAGGCCAATGCGATCATACCATAGAAAGTGGCACCTAAAAGAAGTGACAAGGGCATTCATGAGCCAGAAGTGTGACGCTGCAGCAGACAAGGCCAATGCGATTGTGGCAGTCAAAAGTAGGGTCAAACAGAAAAGACAAATGCATGCATGAGCCAGAAGTCTGATGCTGCAGCAGAAAAAGCCAATGCGATCATACCATAGAAAGTGGTACCTAAAAGAAGTGACAAGGGAATTCATGAGCCAGAAGTGTGATGCTGCAGCAGACAAGGCCAATGCGATTGTGGCAGTCAAACATAGATGCCATTCTTAACGGCACAATCACATTGGTCTTTTCTGCTGCAGCATCACACTTCTGGCTCACGAAAAGAGAAGACAAATGCATGCATGAGCCAGAAGTGTGATGCTGCAGCAGACAAGGCCAAGGCAATGCCGGGGATAGAAATCCAAGTCCTGTTTGTGCCTTGCTCACCTGTTTTCGGCCACCAGGATCTGCTCGAGGAGCCTCCCGGCCTGGCACTGGGTCTGCAGGTTGGGGGACTGGAGGAGGGTGAGGAGCAGGTCCAGGCCTCCCTCCAGCCGGACGGCGTGGCAGAGCCCTCTGGCCACTTCCCGGCCCAGGGCGGGCATCAGCCAAGCCTCCTCCACCAGGGCCAGGATCTCAGCCAAGGCCAATTGCAGGTCCTCTGGCCCGGCGGCCCGCTTGGCTGTGGAGACGGCCTGGTGCAGCTCGGGCAGTGCCCGGTCCAGGGCGGCTTGGATGTCGGCGGCCAAGCCCGGAGAGGAGGCCTCCGGACAGGGCCCGAGACCCTCTGCCCACCAGCCTTCGGGGCGGTTTTCAGGGCCAGACATGGCGAGGCGGCAGAGCTTGTAGGCCGAGAGCAGGAGAGTCAGCCCCATGGACTCAGAAGGATGGAGAGCCGCCGGGGATGCTGCGGGAGGACAAAGCGGGTACCACGGCCTGCCTCTCCTGCATCCCTGCCCGGGTGGTGATGTCACTCAACGATGGGACACGCCCCCTTGGAGGCGGGCTTGTCTCCATGGCAACTGCATCCTCCTCCTAGACAAAGAGTCCTGGGATGATTTGGGGAAGGGTTTTTTGTCTATTTTGCAATTTTGGGGGAGACCTAAATTGCAAAATATATCAGAAATTCACTACTGGCTGACAATTTTCTGTATTCTGTTCCTTTCGCTGCAATTTGAACCCAGGTCCCGCTATAGAGTCGCCCCGGCGGGACCCAGAGATCTCCAGAGCGGATCCGTTAATCCGATCAGAAGGAATCGAGACACAGAGTGATCCCAAGCTTCCAGCGGCCGGAAGGACGGCGCCTTGGACCCCCTTCGGACAGGTCAGTTTGGATCCCCTTTAGGTACCCCGCAAATGTCGACCGCCTCACTTTGTGCTTTGACCTCTTGCCAAATAACACATGGATGATGGGAGTTGGAGTAGTAGGGTGGATTATGGGAGTTGGGGTAGTAGGGTGTATGATGGGAGTTGGAGTAGTGGGGTGTATGATGGGAGTTGGAGTAGTAGGGTGTATGATGGGAGTTGGAGTAGTAGGGTGTATGATGGGAGTTGGAGTAGTAGGGTGGATGATGAGAGTTGGAGTGGTAGGGTGTATGATGGGAGTTGGAGTGGTAGGGTGTATAATGGGAGTTGGAGTGGTAGGGAGTATGATGGGAGTTGGAGTAGTAGGGTGGATGATGTGAGTTGGAGTAGTAGGGTGGATGTTGGGAGTTGGAGTAGTAGGGTGGATTATGGGAGTTGGAGTGGTAGGGCTTCCACGAGGGATTGGGCTCATTGAGTACTCCTGCCATATTTCTACTATTTTGTTGTTTATTTATTTATTACGGCCGAAATAAAACAAAAATACGAAAAAGAGCTGCGTTTCGAATCCAAGTCAACAGATGAAGCGGAGATTTTCCCAGACTGAGCCTTTAATTGGATTAGAGGCCAGGCCTTGGGCTAATTGGGGAATCAGGACTAAATCCCCGCCTTCGTGTTCCCTTTGCCGACGCTCGCTTGGAAAAGTAGTAATTCGTGCCGAATAAAAACAGTTTGATGGTTGTAGATGATGGGATTTGTAGTCCAAGGACATAGTGGATGACTGGGTTTGTAGTCCCAAAGCATAGTGGATGGTGGGGTTTGTAGTCCAAAAGACACAGTGGATGGTGGGAGTTGTAGTCCAAAGACACAGTGGGTGGTGGGATTTGTAGTTCAAAAGACACAGTGGATTGTAGGAGCTCTATTCCAAAGACATGTTGGGATTTGTAGTTCATAGACACAGTGGGTTGTGGGATTTGTAGTCCAAAGACATTTGGATTTGTAGTACAAAGTAGATTGTGGGATTTGTAGTCCAAAAGACACAGCGGATTGTGGGAGTTGTAGTCCAAAGACAAAGTAGATTGTTGGATGTGTAGTCCAAAAGACACAGTGGATTGTGAGAGTTGTATTCCAAAGACAATTTGAGATTTGTAGTACAAAGACACTGGATTGTGGGATTTGCAGTCCAAAGAAACAGTGGGTCTTGGGATTTGTAGTACAAAGACACAGTGGATTGTGGGATTTTTAGTCCAAAAACATTTTGGGATTTGTAGTACAAAGATACAGTGGATTTTGGGTTTTGTAGTTGAAAGACATTTTGGGTTTTGTAGTCCAAAAACAAAGTGGATGATGGGGTCTGTCATCCAAAAACATGGTGGGGTTTGTAGAATAAAGACACAGTGGATGGTGGGATTTGTAGTTCAAAGACAGAGTGGGTGGTGGTGTTAGTAATCTAAAGACCCAATGGATGGTGGGATTTGAAGTCCAAAGACACATGGGTGGTGGGATTTGTAGTCCAAAGAAACTGTGGATGGTGGGATTGGTAGTCCAAACAAATTTTGGTTTATGGGAGATCCCTTGGGTGGATTGCAAATGAATTGTGAGCCAGGTTTGTGATGCAGCAGCGGAACAGTCGAAGGCGATCCCAGGTCCCAAACTAGAAGGAAAGAGGGGAAAGCAAGATGTTTGAAAGGAAAATTGGGATTCCTCTTGAGCGTGGGCTGCCAAATCCTGCCCAATCTGCCTTTTTGACCCTTTCCTCCCAGAAATGGGAGGCCATATTAATGAATAACTCGATCCCATTGATCCGGGGGCAAATTCCATCCAGCATTTGCCCCAAAATTGCCGTTTCCCCCTCAGCCCTAAGGTGAAGGGGGGCTTCTGGGAATGCAGCCCCCCCCCCTCTGTTTGCTTTCCTTCCTCCCCAAAGAAAGCTGGCCTGAAACAAACTCATCCCGGGTTCAAATCCTGGCCTTTCCTTTTAGGAAAGAAGCAGGTCAGTCAGTTCCAATAGGTTGAACATTCAGAGGAAAGGCTGGGAGGAGAAGAGAGTCAAGAGACGGCTCATTCCTACATACAAGAGCTCTCTTTCTTTCCTTCTGTCCTTCTTTCCTTCATTCCTTACTTCTCTGCCTTTCTTTTTCCTTTCTTTCTTTCCTTTCATCCTTCTTTCCCCTTTTGATTTTCCTGATTCCTTCCTTCCTTTCCTTCCACCCTTCCTTCATTTTTTCGTTTTCATTTTTCCTTCTTTCCTTCCTTCCTTTCTTTCGTTCCATTCTTCCTCCTCCTTTTTCATTTTCATTCTTCTTTCCTTCTTCTTCTTTCCTTCCACCCTTCCTCCCTATTTTGCTTTCATTTTTCCTTCCTTCCTTCCTTCCTTCCTTCCTTCCTTCCTTTCCTTCCATTCTTCCTCCTCCTCCTTTTCCTTTTCCTTCCTTTCCTTCCAGTCTTCCTCCTCCTTTTTCTTTTCCTTCCTTCCTCTTCTTTCCTTCCTTTCCTTCCATCCTTCCTCCCTTTTTTGTTTTCATTTTTCCTCCTTTCCTTTCCTTTCCTTTCCTTTCCTTCCCTTCCTTCCTTCCTTCCTTCCTTCCTTCCTTCCTTCCTTCCTTCCTTCCTTCCATTTTTTCCTCCTCCTCCTTCATTTTCATTCTTCCTTTCCCTGCCTTCCTTCCCTTCCCTTCCCTTCCTTCCTTCGTCTCTTTTTTGTTTTCATTTTTCCTTCCTTCCTTCCTTCCTTCCTTCCTTCCTTCCATTTTTCCTCCTCCTTCTTCATTTTCATTCATTCTTTCCTTTCCTTTCCTTCCATCCTTCCTCTCTTTTTTGTTTTCATTCTTCCTTCCTTCCTTCCTTCCTTCCATTTTTCCTCCTCCTTTTTCATTTCCATTCTTCCTTCCTCCTCCCTCCTTCCTTCCTTCCTTCCTTCCTTCCTTCCTCCCTCCCTCCCTCCCTCCCTCCCTCCCTTCCTTTTATGTTTTCTTCTTTTACTTCCTTCTTTCTTTCTTTTCCTTCCATCCGTTTTCCTACTTTTTCATTTCCTTCTACCTTCCTTCCTTCCTTCCTTCCTTCCTTCCTTCCTTCCTTCCTATCTCTATCTATCTATCTATCTATCTATCTATCTATCTATCTATCTATCTATCTTCCTCCTCCTTCTTCATTTTCATTCTTCCCCTTCCTTCCTTCCTTCCTTCCTTTCCTTTCCTTCCATCCTTCCTCTCTTTTTGTTTTCATTTTTCTTTCCTTCCTTCCTTCCTTTCTTCCTTTTTTCCTCCCCTCCTTCATTTTCATTCATTCTTTCCTTTCCTTTCCTTCCATCCTTCTTCTCTTTTTTGTTTTCATTTTTCTTTCTTTCCTTCCTTCCTTTCTTCCTTTTTTCCTCCCCTTCTTCATTTTCATTCATTCTTTCCTTTCCTTTCCTTCCATCCTTCTTCTCTTTTTTGTTTTCATCCTTCCTTCCTTCCTTCCTTCCTTCCTTCCTTCCTTCCTTCCTTCCTTCCATTTTTCCTCCTCCTTTTTCATTTCCATTCTTCCTCCCTCCTCCCTCCTTCCTTCCTTCCCTTCCTTCCTTCCTTCCTCCCTCCCTCCCTTCCTTTTGTGTTTTCTTCTTTTACTTCCTTCTTTCTTTCTTTTCCTTCCATCCGTTTTCCTACTTTTTCATTTTCTTCTACCTTCCTTCCTTCCTTCCTCTATCTATCTATCTATCTATCTATCTATCAATCATCTATCATCTATCTATCTTTCTTTCTTTCTTTCTCTCTCTCTTTCTGGTGCCTGCTGCCCTTCTAATCCGATCCTGCCCCCAAATCCTTTTCATCCGAAGGACGTCAGCAGACAATGATCAGCCTTGGAGGACTGTCCTTGGGATCCACCGTTTGCCTTGAGTATCCCAATCAATCAATCAATATGTGATTCATGTGTATCTTTGATCTGTCTCTTTTATGAACCGAATTTGAATGTGTGCTTGTAGGATCCAAACGGCCCAAACACGTCCGCCACCCTTCAGATTAGACCTGGCAGCGGAGGGACCCCCTCATTGCCCCCAATTGCAGTTTTAGGACGGGATCGAAGTCCAGTTTACCAATCCGATAAGGGCTTGGCCCTGAAAGGGCCGGAGGGGCGGGACCCACCCCACCCCACCCCATTGACCTGCCTGCCGTCTCTTTAGGCAAGGCCAGACGGAGCTGGACAGTCGCCTGCCATGAGGGTCCTGGGCCTGGCGCTGACCCTCGGCTGCATCCTAGGGGCCTTTGGGGCAGAAGGTGAGTCCTATTATTTGGGGGGGGGGGGTCTCGATTAGAGATATGCAACCCATTCAAAAAATGGTTCAAACGTCATTACAAAAGTGGAAGGCACTGTCCTTTCATTTCTAAAGTGTTTCTAAAGCACTTTAGAAACACTTTAGAACACATGATGGGCTCTGCCAGGACGAAAGGAGGCTTGTGTGAACTTCTGAGCTTCTCCTTTTCTGAGGTTGACTTTTAAAGGTTGTTCGGGGCTTGCATAGCATTGTTAAGGCCCCATTTTGCCCATTTGGTGCCATTTAGGAGTTTTTTACGGCCTCTTTAGTGTGTGCCAGGGCCCGTTTTGCCCATTTGAAGGGCTGTTGTGTCTGTGCAGAGAAAGAGGAGAAAGGAAACAAAGGATGCAGCACAGCAGAACTGTAGCTTCGGTATAGGTCCCCCTAGAGGTCATCTAGACCAGCCTTCTGCAAAGAGCAGAATGCGTTTGTCCAGGTTGGAAGCGAGAAGAAGGGATGAGAGGCGATGTTGGACGTTGTTGTCCTTGGGATTCATCACCCCGGCGGGTTTCGGAGGCTCACTGGCAGTAATGCATAGCACTGCTCTGGTTTGGGCCCAAGAAGGAAACACTGCATCCCAAGCCAGGACATCTTCACTGTGTGCCAGGGCCCATTTTGCCCATTTGGTGCCTTTTAGAAGTTGTTTAGGGCATCTTTAGTGTGTGCCAGGACCCATTTTGCCCATTTGGTGCCTTTTAGAAGTTGTTTAGGGCCTCTTTAGTGTGTGTCAGGACCCATTTTGCCCATTTGGTGCCTTTTAGAAGTTGTTTAGGGCATCTTTAGTGTGTGCCAGGACCCATTTTGCCCATTTGGTGCCTTTTAGAAGTTGTTTAGGGCCTCTTTAGTGTGTGTCAGGACCCATTTTGCCCATTTGGTGCCTTTTAGAAGTTGTTTAGGGCCTCTTTAGTGTGTGCCAGGACCCATTTTGCCCATTTGGTGCCTTTTAGGAGTTGTTTAGGGCATCTTTAGTGTGTGCCAGGACCCATTTTGCCCATTTGGTACCATTTAGGAGTTGTTTAGGGCATCTTTAGTGTGTGCCAGGACCCATTTTGCCCATTTGGTGCCTTTTAGGAGTTGTTTAGGTCCTCCTTTGTGTGTGCCAGGGCCTGTTTTGCCCATTTGGTGCCATTTAGGAGTTGTTTAGGTCCTCCTTTGTGTGTGCCAGGGCCCATTTTGCCCATTTGTTGCCATTTAGGAGTTCTTTAGTGACTCTTTAGTGTGTGCCAGGGCCCGGTTTGCCCATTTGGTGCCTTTTGGAAGCTATTTAGGGCCTCTTTAGTGTGTGTCAGGACCCATTTTGCCCATTTGGTGCCTTTTAGAAGTTGTTTAGGGCCTCTTTCGTGTGTGTGCCAGGACCCATTTTGCCCATTTGGTACCTTTTGTAAGTTGTTTAGTGTTTGCCAGGGCCTGTTTTGCCTATTTAGTGCCTTTTAGAAGTTGTTTAGGGCATCTTTAGTGTGTGCCAGGGCCCATTTTGCCCATTTGGTGCCTTTTAGAAGCTGTTTAGGTCCTCTTTAATGTGTGCCAGGGCCCATTTTGCCCATTTTGTGCCTTTTAAGGTCATCATTCCACCTTCTTCCTGTCATTCTCCCACCTCATTCCCTTCTTGATGCTTTTTCCCCCCTTTCCTCCTTGCGTGGGAAAAATAATACACGTTACTTTGTAATATGGAGGTGCAGTTTTCCACAATGTCCACATGAAGGCAGCACAGAGTCGCTTTCCCATGACTCAATGGTGCACTTTCCTACCTGGCCACTTGATGGCAGCAAAGGATTGCAGATCAGAATCTCAAGGCAAGGGCAAATATTCCTGTGTCCACAAGAGGGCAGCAAAGGGAATGGCCCTTAAGGCAGTGGTTCCCAACCTTTCTAGTGCCGTGACCCCTAAACACAGTTCCCCATGTTGTGGTGACCCCCGAACATAAAATTATTTGTGTTGCTATTTTATAACTGTAATTTTGCTACTGCTAGGAATTGTCACATAAATATCCGATATGCAGGATGTCATAAATTGAACATAATTAATGCATAGCGATTAATCACAAAAACAATATGTCTGGGAGAGTGTGGACAACAGACGATGGTATCTGCAGTACCTTCGACCAATGCAGCTCTGACTTCCACAGCCGAGACCCCCACGCATGACAGAGCAGGACCACACTTGGCACACAAAACCCCCATGATCAACAGGAAATACTGGAGCAGTTTGGGAGGAAGTGAGAGTGACTTAGGGGAGATGTAGTTCACCTATAATTGGAGAGTATTCTGAACCCAAACAATCCTGGATCTGAACCCGTGCCCTTGGGGCGGGGCCAACGAAGGCGGTCTCGCGACCCCTCCGAAATGACCAAGCGACCCCCCTGGGGGTCGTGACCCCCAGGTTGAGAACTGCTGCCTTAAGGCTTCCCCTGCCATATACTTGACATCACTCAGCCATTGCCTTTTAAAATAATAATAATAATAATAATAGTCATGCAACCTTCCTGCGTGATCCACTGCCAGGACCAATCTCAGCCAGGTGAAGAAGATGTCAAAGATAGACACCCTCCTGTTCGGACTTTGGTTTTGGGTGACCCCATCGTTATTATCCTCCCGACACAAAAAAAGTCATTCTCCGTCTCCCTTTCTTCGTTCACCTTTGGAATCCCCTGCCTAGTGGTTTTGCATGAGTTGCACCAGAGGACCCTAAAAGGTACCCGTTGTACTAAATGCTTTTTTTGTGTGTGCCTGCAATCGGGCAGAGTCTTGCGAGGGCCGCTGCGACAAGGGCTTCGATGAGACGCGCAAGTGCCAATGCGACGAACTCTGCGCCTACTACCAGAGCTGCTGCGATGACTACTTCACCACCTGCAGGTCCAAAGGTACGTCTGTGGCGGGGTTTATAGTTCTACAGGGGTCAATCTAGGATACATAGTTCTTCTAAGGGAGGTCCTTTTTCTGTCTTTCCAGAGACCCGGGGGGACGTCTTTCTGCAGCCGGAGGATGATTATTTGGACTATGAGGACCCCCCTAACGTCACCGCGTCCTTGACCCCTACCAGCCCTACAACTTATGGCACTTCAGGGGATGTCTTTGAATACCATTGGACGGAGACCCCTGAATTGGGGACCTTTGCGGTGACCACAAAACCCCCCACAGAGACCCCCACCATTGCGGCAACTGAGGAAGAGGAATATCTCTGCAGCCACAAGCCCTTCGACGCCTTCACCAACCTCAAGAACGGGTCCATCTTCGCCTTCCGGGGTACGGCTTTCATCTCGGGGGGAGGGGGGGGCTGTTGTAGGTTTAAAGCCCCCGTTACGATTAGGGAGCCCTGCATTGGTATTGGGGGTCCCTAAAATGTCCTTGGAGGTCTCTTTTCAAATTAGGGAGCCTTGCATTCAGATCGGACATCCCTAAAATAACCTTGGGGGGGGGGTCCTCTTCCGTATTACTTGATATTGGTGGTCCCAGTTGTAAAATTATGGGTTTTCACATGGTAACTCGAGGTCCTTGTATTGGCATTGTCCCCACATTGGTATTAAGTGGGGGGGGGTGCTTTTCCCCTTAAATGCCGTTTATTAACTCCGGAGAGCCCTCTATTGTCATTGAGGAACCCTACATTGGTATTGGGGGGGTCTCCACTGTGGCATTGGGGTTCCAACGTTTCAATTGTAATGCTACTAATTGTGTATGGAGAGAAAAAGGGGGATATAAATAAACATAATGATAATAATAACAACAATAAGAAGAATTGTTGTTGTTGTTGGATCATTGTTGCCTCATTGTTGGATCATCAAATGTCTAGATGTCATTGGGGTTTGTGAAAATATTCGAAGGTTCAATGAAAATGCAATGAAACATTGTTGCCACCTTGTTGGATCATCAAACGTCTAGATGCCATCGGGGTTTGTGAAAAGATTTGAAAGTTCAATGAAAATGCAACGAAACATTGTTGCCACATTTTTGGATCATCAAATGTCTAGATGTCATCAGGGTTTGTGAAAATATTTGGAAGTTCAATGAAAATGCAACAAAACGTGGTTGCCACATTGTTGGATTATCAAACATCTAGATGTCATCAGTATTTGTGAAAACATTTGAAAGTTCAATGAAAATGCAATGAAACATTGTTGCCACGTTGTTGGATCATCAAACGTCTAGATGTCATCGGGGTTTGTGAAAATAATAATAATAATAGTGTTCGACTTGTGATTTTGTGATATGAAATCCAGCATATGGATCTCATTTGCTGTGACATACTGTGTTTTTGTGTCAGTAAAATAATAATAATAATAATAATAATAATAATAATAATAATAGGGGTCCCTACGTTGGCATGGCGGGTCCTATGTTTGTATAGATGGGCCTTTTGGTACCCCTGTGTCCCGCCTTGCAAGGCCGTCGTGACACCCTTTTTTCCTTTGCAGGGAAATATTTCTACGAACTAGACGAGAAGAGCGCCGTGCCGGGATACCCCAAGCTCATCCGGGACGTTTGGGGCATTGAGGGGCCACTTGACGCCGCCTTCACCCGCATCAACTGCGAGGGCAAGACCTACCTTTTCAAGGTCAGGAACGAGGATATTTCGGGGACGATGGGAACTGCAGTCCCGAACAAGCACTGCACCTATTTCCCTTTCTTCTTCTCCTCCAGGGAAACCAATACTGGCGCTTTGCGGACGGCCTCCTGGAGCCTGACTTCCCGCGAAATATTTCCGACGGGTTTAAAGGGATCCCGGACGATTTGGACGCCGCTTTTGCTCTCCCGGCCCAGAATTACTTCTCCAGCGAAAGGGTCTATTTCTTCAAAGGTAATTCATTCAGGAAAGGGACCCTCAAGGTCATCTAGCCCAACCCACATTCGTTGCAGGAAAACGTGGCATCAAATGTCTAGATGTCATCGGGGTTTGTGAAAATTATAATAATAATAGTGTTCGACTTGTGATTTTGTGATACGAATGGGCAAACTTGGACCCTCCAAGTATTTTGGACTTCCAACCCCCCAATTCTGAAGCTCTATTTATACTCGTAGAGTCTGAAGGGACCCTTGAAGGCCATCTAGACTGACCCCTTCTCTCTTAGGGCGCCATTACTGGTCCTACGACTTTGCCCACCAGCCCAGCCGGCAGGAGTGCGAGGAAACATCCCCTTCGGTGGTCTTTGGCCATTACGCCCAGATGAAGGACCGTGACTTTGAGGACATCTTCCAGATCCTCTTCGGCGGAGTCCGGCGGAGTGAGTCTTTGATTGGGCTAATAATAATAATAATAATAATAATAATAATAATAATAATATGTTTATTATGATATTCATTATTATGTTTATTATTTAAACATAATAATAAATATTTATTTAAACCGATTTATTTTTCTCTCCACAAATGAGACTTAAAGCTGCTGACATTAAAAGCATTTGAATACCATTGGAAATCTACAAATATACAAACATCAAAATATAATTAAATATCAATGGTATTAAAAAATTCAGCTATAATAAAAAATGATGATGATAATGATGATGACGATGAAAAGTTGCATTTTACACAATTGCGTCTCCCATCATCCCCTGATTTGTCCTATTATTTTCCAACCAATGCTATATCCCTTTGGATTGCACCTTCCATCATTCCTGGTCATTCTTCCATTTGCATCGCGTCTCCCATCATCCCTGATTTTCCTTCCATTTGGATCACACATTCATTCATTCCTAGTTTATCTTCCCTTTGGATTGCATCTCCCATTATCCCTGGTTTTTTCCATTTGGATCACACTCCCCATCATCCCTGATTTTCCTTCCTTTTGTACATCACCTTTACATCATGCATTATTTTCCTTCCCTTTGTATTGCATGTCCCATCATCCCTGATTTTTCTTCTCTTTGGATTGCGCCTCCCCTGATTTTCCTTCCCTTTGTATTGCATGTCCCATCATCCCTGATTTTTCTTCTCTTTGGATTGCGCCTCCCCTGATTTTTCTTCCCTTTGTATTGCATGTCCCATCATCCCTGATTCTTCTTCCCTTTGGATTGTGTCTCCCATCATCCCTCATTTTTCTTCCCTTTGTATTGCATGTCCCATCATCCCTGATTTTTCTTCCCTTTGTATTGCATGTCCCATCATACCTAATTTTTCTTCCCTCTGTATTGCATGTCCCATCATTCCTGATTTTTCTTCCTTTTGGATTGCGTCTCCCATCATCCTTTATCTTCCTTTCTGGGCAATGCTACATCTCTTTGTACCGCCCCTCCCATCATCCCCTGTTTTTTCTTCCCTTTGGATTGTGCCTCTCATCACCCCTGGTTTTCCTTTCTGGGCAATGCTACTTCCCTTTGGATGGCAACTCCCATCATTCATTTGGATTGTGACTCCCATCACCCCCTTTCCTTGCAGGTGGGGCCAGCCGCCCGAAGTCTATTTTCCGCGACTGGCGGGGGATCCCAGGGCGCCTGGACGCGGCCATGCTGGGCCGGCTGTATGTGGCCCCGAAGACGAATCCTGCCCCTCGGCGCCTCCATCGGAAGCCTCCCCGCCGTCACCGCAAGAAGTACCGCCGGCGCCAGGGCTGGGGACGATGGGACCCGCTGTGGGAGTGGCCGCAGGAGAGCTCCGAATCGGTGGAGATAGACTGGTTCCTTGGCGATACCTCTCCCTGCCAGCCATTGCAGAGCGTCTACTTCTTTGTGGAGGGTGAGCACTTTCCCCTTAGGGGATGATGGGTCTTCCAGTGTCTCAAAGGAACACCCCCCCCCCCCGGCCACAATTTAAGGCTGTGAAGTCGACCTACGTTATCATTGGCATATTGGAGTTCTATAACAGATGTTGTAGGTCTTCTTCTGAATGCGCACAGACTACACTATCATTGACATATTGGTGTTCTATAAGAGATGTAAGTCTTCTTCTGAATGCACACAGACTACGCTATCATTGACATATTGGAGTTCTATAACAGATGTTGTAGGTCTTCTTCTGAATGCACACAGACTATGTTATCATTGCCATATTGGAGTTCTATAACAGATGTTGTAAGTCTTCTGAACGTGCACAGACTATGTTATCATTGCCATATTGGAGTTCTATAACAGATGTTATAGGTCTTCTTCTGAATGTGCACAGACTATGTTATCATTGACATATTGGAGTTCTATAACAGATGTTGTAGGTCTTTTTCTGAATGTGCACAGACTATGTTATCATTTACATATTGGAGTTCTATGTTGTAGGTCTTCTGAATGCACACAGACTATGTTATCATTGACATATTGGAGTTCTATAACAGATGTTGTAGGTCTTCTTCTGAATGCACACAGACTATGTTATCATTGACATATTGGAGTTCTATAACAGATGTTGTAGGTCTTCTGAATGTGCACAGACTGTGTTATCATTGACATATTGGAGTTCTATAACAGATGTTGTAGGTCTTCTTCTGAACGCACACAGACTATGTTATCATTGCCATATTGGAGTTCTATAACAGATGTTATAGGTCTTCTTCTGAATGTGCACAGACTATGTTATCATTGACATATTGGAGTTCTATAACAGATGTTGTAGGTCTTCTTCTGAACGCACACAATGTTATCATTGCCATATTAGAGTTCTATAACAGATGTTGTAAGTCTTCTGAATGCACACAGACTATGTTATCATTGACATATTGGAGTTCTATAACAGATGTTATAGGTCTTCTTCTGAATGTGCACAGACTATGTTATCATTGCCATATTGGAGTTCTATAACAGATGTTGTAGGTCTTCTTCTGAATGTGCACAGACTATGTTATCATTGACATATTGGAGTTCTATAACAGATGTAGGTTTTCTGAATGCGCACAGACTACGTTATCATTGACATATTGGAATTCTATTACAGATGTTATTGTGACCTTTCTTGAGTGTCTCCAATGAGGGAGACTGTGACCTGGATGCCGTATTTATGATCATGGGAGTCAGCAGGGACCCTAAAGGTCATCCAGACTGACCCCCATTCATTGCAGGAACCCATTCCTCAAGGCAATCCTGTGTGTTAGACTTCTGGCCTTGAATATCTCTGAAGAATAAAAGGGTCAGATATATCTAACTGAGTTGCCGTGTGGCTGAGAAAGGCGGGCTATAAATATCGTAAACAATATGCCAATGATAACGTAGTCTATGCGCATTCAGAAGAAGACCTACAACATCTGTCTTAGAACTCCAATATGTCAATGATAACGTAGTCTGTGCACATTCAGAAGAAGACCTACAACATCTGTTATAGAACTCCAATATGTCAATGATAAGGTAGTCTGTGCGCATTCAAAAGAAGACCTACATCTGTTATAGAACTCCAATATGCCAATGATAATGTAGTCTGTGCACATTCAGAAGACCTACAACATGTTATAGAACTCCAATATGCCAATGATAACATAGTCTGTGCACATTCAGAAGAACTACAACATCTGTTATAGAACTCCAATATGTTAATGATAACATAGTCTGTGCGTATTCAGAAGAAGACCTACAACATCTGTTATAGAACTCCAATATGCCAATGATAACATAGTCTGTGCGCATTCAGAATAAGACCTACAACACCTTTTATAGAACTCCAATATGCCAATGATAACGTAGTCTGTGCGCATTCAGAAGAAGACCGACATCTGTTATAGGACTCCAATATGCCAATGATAACGTAGTCTGTGCGCATCCAGAAGACCTACAACATCTGTTATAGAACTCCAATATGCCAATGATAACGTAGTGTGTGCGCATCCAGAAGACCTACAACATCTGTTATAGAACTCCAATATGCCAATGATAACATAGACTGTGCGCATTCAGAAGACCTACAACACCTGTTATAGAATTTCAATATGCCGATGATAACGTAGTCTATGTGCATTCAGAAGAAGACCTACAACATCTGTTATAGAACTCCAATATGCAGATGATAATAAATAATCTAAATAACTATATTTCTTTCCATAGATAAGTATTACCGTCTCAACCTCAGTACCCGACGGGTGGATCGAGTCTATCCGAAATACCCGCGGCCCATTGCCAAGTATTGGCTGGGATGCCCTTCCGAAGAAGAGGATCTGGCTTAAAGTTCGGACTGGAAACCGGAGCGGATGCGAGCGCGGTCCAATAAAGCGTGTTTTCCCCCCCTTTCTGCGTCTTCTGCTTATTCATGGATTCAAAGAGATAATAATAATAATAATAATAATAATAATAATAATATCTTGATAATCCTTGTTTTTGGAAATTTTAATGATTGCGTGGATTGTTTACGTCGTTAAAATGTTGCCCTGAAACGCGGCGACGATGACATTATCCAATAAGTATTATCTCGTAATATTAAATTAATATGATTCAAATTATTATTCGAATAAGCACGAATAAGATTATGATTTTTCTCAACTGAGTTCAGGCAGAAGTGGGCGGGGCTTCGAGGTGGGCGGAGCCTCCCCTGGGCTTTATAATAAATTGAAAAAGCCCCCCCCCCCCCCCAGTGGCTTTTCCCACTCCACAGAGATGGACGCGGAGCGGGTGGGAGACCTCTTCCCTTCCAGGCTTCCAGCCGAGGCCCCTGAAGGTAAGCCTGGTGGGATTTTAATGGGAGGGACTACATAGCCCATCATTCTTTATCCCCATAGAAAGAATGACAAGTTGAGGATACTGGGCTTTGTTTCCCCCCCTCAATTAACCTTTCTCTCCTTTAGTGGATAATGGGATTTGTTATTCTCCAAATATCCCCACCTAGGGCGAGTGTCAGGTTGGGGATACTGGGCTTTGTTATCCTCCAAATAACATTTATTTTCCCCCATAGAAAGAATTACAGGTTAGGGATGCTGGGCTTTGTTATCCCCAAATATTTCATTCCCGCCCCCCCCCCCGCAACAGAGGGAATTTTAGGTTGGGGATAATGGGCTTTGTTATCGCCAAATAATATTTCATTCCCCCCCCCCCCCCCCCACATAGAGGGAATTTCAGGTTGGGGATGCTGGGCTTTATTATCCCCCAAATAACATTTATTTTCCCCCATAGAAAGAATTACAAGTTAGGGATGCTGGGCTTTGTTATCCCCAAATAATATTTCATTTCTTCCCCAATGGAGGGAATGTCAGGTTGGGGATGCTGGACTTCATTATCCTCCAAATATCAAGTTGGGGGTTCTGGGCTTTGTTATCCTCCAAATATCCTCTCCCCATAGAGAGAGTGTCAGGTTTGGGATACTGGGCTTTGTTATCCCCCACATAACATTTATTTCCCCCCCATAGAAAGAATTACAGGTTGGAGATGCTGGGCTTTGTTATCACCCAAATAACATTTACTTCCCAGCCCCCAGTAGAGAAAGCGTCAAGATGGGGATGCTAGGCTATGTATTCCTCCAAAAAGCATATTTGAGGAGGGGATACTGGCTTTATCCTCCAAATATCCCCCCATAGAGGAAGTGTCAGGTTGGGGATACTGGGCTTTGTTATCCCCAAATAATATTTAATTTTCCCCCCAATTGAGGGAGTGTCAAGTTGGGGATGCTGGGCTTTGACGTCCCCCAAATAA